>NC_056728.1:1156381496-1156415948 GCF_019279795.1 Protopterus annectens
ATAGGTACTGGGAATTAATATAGGAAGAAAGTGTTTCATTCTGTTTGCAAAAATTGTCATAGTGATACGTGTCTATGATGTATAGTACTTTTCATTTTTTACCTGGTTTAGCTTTTGGAGATGGCAGTGAATATTTCCATAAAGGGGGCAGAAATAGTTTTTCTTTAGCTATGTTATATTTAAGTAAAGATAGTGATTGCCCTGGTAATAGTTTAAACATTTCTGGTAATATATTATCAGGTCCTGGGGCTTTGTTTAGTTTAAGATTTAGTATTTGAGACTTTATCTCCGTCATTGTTATTGTTTTATTTATTTTATCTATATGATGGTGGGACAACTTAATATGTACATTTTTAGTAAGAAAGGCAATTTCTGTTGTTGAGATAGTGTCAAGATTCATTGTATTTAAGAGTATTGTAGTGAAATTTAAATGCTTCTAGTATACTATTAAAATCAGTTACTACTTTATTAGATTGTGAATTATAAATCTTTTATTTGTGTAGATTTATTTGCTAATTGTTTTTTGATTGTAAGAACTCATAGAATGAGTTTAATTTAATTTTTTCAGGATTTTATGTTTTTATGATGTAGAATTTCAAAATATTTATTATTAATTTGAGTTAATTCTGATGTTAGATTAGAATTACCTTTTTGTATTTCTAGTTTGACTGTCTAGTTTATTCTGCAGATCTATTAATTCTTTGTTCTAGGTCTTTTTCTTATAAACAAAGATGATGTTTTACCATACATCCAAGACTTTCTTTAGAACTATTTGTCTCTAGATAAAACTTTATATAGAATTCTTTAAATTTATCCAAGCTTGTTGTATACGAGGGTATTTTAGTAACGGGTAAAATGAAAGATGGTTCAGTATCTATTTCAAACAATAATGCATTATGATCTAATAGTGGACATGCTCTTACTTTTTAACTGCACTTAATTTAGTATCTGAAGTAGGAGATTCATTTGTCTGCAACCTGTGGGTTATGGATCCGATATCGGATCCGAACCGACATGGTTTACCAGCTATGGATCCAAGCTCTCAGCTCCTCCCCTCACCCATAATGCCCTGCTCTACCCTCATGACCTCAGATCTCGTTTGCCGCGCATGGTGACCAGATTGTTTTTTCCAGCTCTCCAGCTAAGTGATATATTCAGTGCTTAAATTGTAAAATTTAAATAATTTTTTGGTTAATTTGTGTGAAAGTGTAGGTTTCCCTTTTGTATTGTTATTTTTTTTTTAGAGTTTAATCTAAAATTTATATCCCTCCCCTCGCTGGTAGCGTAGTGTGTGTGTTGGGCCTGTGAGTGATTTTTGTTTTAGTTACTTTTCCTTAGTTAATAGTAACTTTTATTTGTTAGCTTGGGATGTCTGAGCAGCCCAAGGCTATTTTCTCTAAATGCTCCGAGTGTGGCCATAAGCTTTCCCCAGCTGATGGCCACACTGTGTGATGCCTGGCGGTTGAACACCTCACATCTGGATGTTCCATTTGTGCAGGGTTCAACCCCAGGGCATTGAAGGAGCGGAGGTCCAAGCTTGTTTTGGCGGGCCTTTTGCCGCCGGACTCTGCTCCGACCTCCGCTCCTTCGGGGGTAACCGTCCCCACGGTTATTCCCTCTCCGGCTCCCCCTCCTCCTCCTGGGACTCAACCTCCCGCTTCTGGTTCGGAGGAGAGGGATGCTAGAAAAGGGACCGGAGGGAGAAGCACCATAAGCGGCGGGTCGAGACCTCTGTTTCGGCCCCGCCAGCCAAGCGGGCTTCTCCCCCGGCTCCATTGTCGGCTGGATCTCCTCCTCCTCGGCTCCGGTCTCCAGTGTGTTTTTCACCGGGACCTGAGGAGGAGGAGACCTGATCTCCGTCGAGGCTATCGAGGAGGCACTCGGTAGCCTCGTCGAGATCAACGTACAGCCTATCGGATGCTGATCTGGACCGGATGATGAGAAGGTTCATCCAGGCCCAGATGCAGATGGGAGTGCTCTTGCCTCCCCCCCCCCCTGGGGGGGGAGCTCGACCCCCTTTTTCAAGCCAATTATTACTATAGCACTTCTTCCTCTCGCCAGGTTCAATATGCGCATCCTCCAGTGGACACTCCTAGTACAGTGGTCATACCTTGCTCTTCCTATGCATCATCCCGTTGTGATCAGCAAGGCTTGCAAGCGGTCCCTCCTGTGGTGGCTTCACTCCCCAGATCTCCACGGAGGCCACCCATTTTGTGCTTCTCCCCCTCTCGCCACGGTGACCACGGACGCCTCCCGCCTCGGGTGGGGGGGCATTTTGCGGGCCGGACCGTCCAAGGCACGTGGAACGATTGAGACCTTACTGCATATCAACGTTCTAGAGATGAGAGCAGTGCTCTTAGCGTTGCTAGCACTTCAGGACTTTCTTCCCTTGGGAACAATTGCGATTCAATCGGACAACATGTCGGTTGTCTGGTACATCAACAAGCAAGGGGGAACGAGGTCTTACCCTCTGTCGAGAAGCCATGAGAGTTTGGGAATGGGCAATCTCCACCAACCGCTTTCTAATAGCAACGCACATTCCGGGTCGGTCCAACATCCTGGCGGACGAGCTCAGTCGCACCATTTTGACCCCTTACGAGTGGTCTCTCAATTTTCAAGTAGCGGAACGCATATTCGCACGGTGGGGAACTCCTTCATGCGATCTTTTTGCCTCTCCCTCAAACACCAAGTGCGACAGTTTTTTCGCTCTGATACCTCCTCCAGGAGGTTCCCCAAGAGACGCTCTGGTGCATGCTTGGCCACCCGGTCTTCTGTATGCTTATCCACCCTTGCCTCTGATGCTCCAAGTTCTTCAGAAAGCCTCTCGGGTGGGTTGCAGAATGATTCTCATTGCTCCGTTTTGGCCTCGGCAGATCCGGTTCCCCTTCCTAAGGTCTCACTCGGTGAATCCTCCTTGGATTCTAGATCCCATTCCGGATCTGATATCTCATCCATCCTGCCTATCTCATCCGAACCTGGACAACCTGAAGCTGACCGCTTGGCTGCTCCAGTTCCACTCTTGATCAGGACTCCCGGTATTTCGTCCCCTGTTAAAGAAGCGATCCTGGTGGCAGCTCATAAACCGTCCACTAGGAAAGTCTACCGCAGCAAGTGGAAACTGTTTTCTTTGTGGGCGGAGCGGCAAGGCCTGAATCTCTTCACAGTTCCTCTCCCTTTAGTGCTTGATTTCTTAACCACTCTTTTTAACGATGGTGCCAGCAGTTCCACAGTCAAAGTACAACTTGCGGCAATTTCACATTATCACATTGGTCATGACTCTAGTCCACTCATGTCAGCCAAGTTGTGTAAAATTTTCCTTAAAGGTACTTTCCTTCTCAGGCCCCCTGTAAAACAAGCGGTTCCTCCCTGGGACCTTTCCTTAGTTCTCCAGGCCTTGACCCCCCCCCCCCTTCGAACCAGCGGCTACAGTAGATCTCAAATTCTTGTCTTTCAAGACTGCTTTTTTAGTAGCCATTACATCGGCCAAGAGAGTTTCAGAGCTCCAAGCATTATCAGCTAAACCTCTTTACTTGGTCTTTCATCCGGACCGTGTTTACCTCAGGACCAACCCGTCCTTTCTTCCTAAAGTAGCTTCTGAAGCAAACATTAATCAATCCATTAACCTCCCTGTTTTCTTTCCTAAATATGAAAACAAAGGTGAATACAAGCTTCACTCCTTAGATGTTCACAGGCAACTTATATTTTATCTAAACAGAACGGCTGGTCATAGGCAATCCGACCAGTTGTTCATTTCCTTTGCTAAATTTAATTTGGGCAAGCCAATTTCTGAAGTCTCTCTGTCTCGCTGGATTTCACAATGTATCTTATTGGCTTATCAAGCTTCAGGAAGGCCCGCACCGGAGGGTGTACACGCCCATTCAACCCGGTCAGTATCTACCTCGGCAGCCTTTAAGGCTAGGATTACTCTAGATGATATTTGTGCAGCAGCCACGTGGGCTTCATCTCATACTTTTATTTCCCACTACAAGTTGGATCTTGCATCTAGGGGTAGAGCATCCTTTGGCTCATGCTCGAATATCCTTCCATGATGGCCCAAGATTCAGGTAGCTGGGGACTCTGTCCCACAGGTTGCAGACAAATGAATCTCCTACTTCAGATTTAGAAGTTGTGTACTCACCATAACGTTCCATCTGAGTAGGTGTATTCATTTGTCTGCAACCATCCCGCCCTCCTATCCCCCTGGCCTTTCAGTTTCCTGCATATTATGTGTTACCCTTTTCAGGGTGTTCTTGCTGTTGGCAAACTCGATCTGAGGTCATGAGGGTAGAGCAGGGCATTATGGGTGAGGGGAGGAGCTGAGAGCTTGGATCCATAGCTGGTAAACCATGCCGGTTCGGATCCGATATCGGATCCATAACCCACAGGTTGCAGACAAATGAATACACCTACTCAGATGGAACGTTATGGTGAGTACATAACTTCTAATTTTAAATCATTTGATATATTAACTCTATCAATACGTGAATGTGTTTTATGTCTATGTAAATAAAAAGTAAAAAAAGAGTCAATTACGGTCAGCAAATTGATTAATATCTTTAATTATCATTGTATCAAATTTTGTTAAAGCTCTAGATGCAGGACATTTCTTTCGAGTACAATAAGAGTCAGTATTTCTATCCTCCATAATACAATTTAGTCTCCTGCTGTTATTAAACTGCCTTGTGTGTGTTGTATAATATCTTCTAAATGAGTGTTAACTGTTTTAATACTCACCCCAGGTATCCAGTAGTGACCAAAGTATGTATGTTTTAGTTGATTTTCGGGTTTATTAGACAACATTGCTTAGGAATCTTGATGTATTGATATTGTCTTAGGAGAAAGGATGGAATTTCTAATTAATATGGTTACTCCTCTCGTTTAAATTGTGAGGGTGTTAACACTGTACAATTGTTGAAATTTAACTTGTTTCTTCTTTAATGAGATGTTTCTTCTAGAGATACCAGTGGAGGTTTGTGTAAGTTCAGATATTTAAATAAACTTCTTTTGTTACTGTTATTGAGGCCATTGACATTTAAAGATAAACATTTCATATTTTATAATATGTGACAGTGTTATAGTAAGATATGTAATTTATATATTTAATAACGTATGTATTGTGGAGAAAATGATTTAAATTTGTTTCTTAATTTGCTTTTTGTAAGGCACCTTTAATGATCATGTACGACAAATTCTTAAGACTATAACTATAAATACTATATACATCTAACTATGAGGATAGAATCATCCTGGTCATGTGAAGGTATCGCATAAACAATCCCTCTACACCTATCCATCCTATTCTAAAAGAGATTCTCAACCCGAGTTAAATTTGTGTTTACAGAGTGTATATGGTTAAATTATGGTTCCAGAATGTTTTATTGGATAAAAGCAAGTTAGGAACATGTCAAACTAGTTATTGGCAGATAATTCCCTTTAGTGGAGTATTCCATCTAATAATATATGAGAAATGTTATGAAAAGATAGACCCCCCCCCCCAGTACTGTATACACTGTTAGTAACATGATTCATGTATGGTAGCTAATAGAGATCTAATATATAATTAAAATTATTGATGAGTTTAGTGTGTGAATTTTTGTATAAGATTTTGTATAATCTCTGTATGTGGAGTTTTTCTCCCTGGGCCTCCGCTGAAAATGGGTCTTATCCCAGTCAGACTTTCCCGGTAAAAGATTAAGATTATTTCAGCAAGACAACTCCTTTTTGATTTTTTTTTTCTTGTGACAATTTTTTCCCCCCTTGATATTAAATTACAAAAATGTTTGGAAAGTGACAGAATATTTACCTCAGTTGCCACAAAGTGGCCATTAAAATATTTTTGAAATTTAACATTATGTACCCCACCTATCAAAAAGGAGAACATTATTAAGGGGAGAAGGGTTAGAACTAGTAGACGTTGTTCTACAAAGATCTTGAAAGAGAAATGTCATTTTTAAAAAGTAGATCTCTAGAGAGAGCATATTTGTCACACATTGTGGTAAGTGAAGCGGTTTCTAAAGGTGGAGACTGGAATGCTCACAAAATGTCAGTATTCCTTGACTGCAAAATGTTGATACCTGCACTTCCATTTTCCATGAAGTTTTGTTAGTATCGTATTCAGTTTTTTTAGTGTGCGTCATTCTTTGGGAAATGTTTGGCATAAAGGGCTTCTTACTGATTCCTTTTGAATAGTATTTTTTAACATGTGTTCTAGCACTCTCTTGGATTACTAAGTAAAGGTGCTTCCATCTAAATTCTGGTTGAAGGAACAGTTACAGGAGAGGTGAGAAGTCTTTAAATTGGGACATTTTTCCACGTCACCTTTGGGTTAAGCTTGTACAGGCAAAATTGGGGGAGGGGGGGTGGAGGTTCATCTTGACTATTTTGGCAAGCACCGTGTCTCAGCTTTTTGGCGTCCATTTTTTAACATGGTATTTTTAAAAAGTGACAAGGGTACATATACACTAACAGAAAACAAATCATAATGTTTCTGTTTCATTCAGTTTTTCTTTTTAACAATTTTCATTTGCTCCCAAAATTATAAAATGCTAAATCCCTGCCTTCCCTTAAATTGCACTCCTCCTGAACGTCTTTTGCCTGTTCTTCCCATAAGTTCTGCTTATTTCTATGCAGTTTGCTACTTACCTTTTCCAAGTCTTTTTTCCACTTCTTTTATCTTTAAAAATATTTAAATTGTTTTTGATTTCCATTTTCCAGTAATTGTTTCAGCAGACAGTGACATTAATCTTGGTACTGCCTTACTGTGGGCAGTTCAGATCCTATATGGCTTGTATGCAACCTTTTATTTCCCCCAGCATTTCTGACAAAAGTGCTTTGTAGGGAATGTTTAAAATCTGCCAACTCATTACATTCCTAAAATAATGCTCACAGTTACTCTCTCCTGTTACATCCCCAGAATTTGTTGTTTACCTGAGGGAAAAGTTCCCTGAAATCTGCTTGGGATATAAAAAATACCTTTACAAACATTTCCATGCAAAAGTCTTAAAGCTAGTGGACTTTGTTCCTTACTCAGGATTCATGCAGAAGTCCTCCTATAGTTCTTTTGTATTTTGCTTTTTTCTCTCTTCCCAATGTGGTCTAACCTCCTGTGATTGATCAGTTGTCATAAAATAACTCTTTTTCCCAATCTGGTCTAACCTCCTTTGATTATTAGTTATCATAAAATAATGTATGCCCTATCACTTACTCTTTGAACAGCTGCTTCTGTTCTAGACTCTACTAAAACTCTTTCAGAACTGGTATTTCATTTAGTAATACCCTGTCCTTTTCTTTCTGCTTATCTGCCTCCCCTACCAGTGGTAGATATCGTACTACAGCATGTTTTTGTATTGCATTAAATCTGTGCAGACATGAATACAGTTCGTCACTTTATGCAAAGCATGTTATCAGTCGAGCACATTATGCAGTTATTGACATGGCACGGTTATGTAATTCAACCATTGGATACATTTTGCAGATAATTACAGCAGTTGTATTTACAGGAAGTCGTCAGTGAATTAATGTGAAGGATTTGATACCTGCCAGTTTGGTCTAGATTCTTGCATTTTTTTAGTGTGGGTCCTTCCTGGGGGAAATTCTTGACATGGAGGGTACCTCAACATATTTTGGGTGTTTTAAGTGATGTTGCAGGAGCAGAGTTTTACAGGGAAAATGAGAAGTTTTTAAATTGGGACGTATTTGCGCACACTGCATTTGGTTTGGTTAGTCTTGTTCTTTCAGAAATGTGAAGGGGGAGCTGGCTTAGAAAATTAAAACACCTGACATTTGTAGACCAATGCTTTCATCCTTTTATTTGCTGAACTGCACTTTGGTGGTTTGTGACTTTGTGCATTCCAGCTTGGTGCTGTGTATCTCTGGGGCATTATTAAGTTCTAAATTCAATGTTAGCACATTGTAAATTGTGTTTAGGTGTACATCTTTATTTGGAAGGACATAGGCTCGCAGGAAGATCTTGTGGAGGAGCTGGATTTGTTCACGTTATACCAGCCTTGCTTTGATCATTTGTCATGACTTGTTTTTATTGAGATTCAGAGAAATTGTTTCAGTTTGCATGCTGTGTTGCATTTTGCCAAAAACTGGTTAATTTCATAGAACTGTCTGCAATTCCACTAAACTTGAACGTTCTAGTTGTCTTTCTTTGTGTGTGCTAAAATACGTCAAGAAATGCAGGTGCCATTTTAAAGAATGTAGGATAAAGTCTCTGGGCATTTGTGTGTATTATAAACCTTGTATGTAAAATGACACCTTGTGGAAAGTCTTCAGGTGTGGTCCTTCTCATCAAAGTTTAAAACCAAACTTTGTAGCTGGTTTTGGCATAGCAATGGAATTCTGCAATTTGCCTGGTTGCAAAGCTGCATCATTTTGGTAATTTTCCAGATTTCATGTCCTTTTGATTAGAATTTAATGCTGTTCACATCATGACTTGCTATGATTCATGTAATGCTTTATGAGGACATGATGTAAAAAGTGTTTATCCCTTTAATGTTTTGTTTTACATTGTATTGTGATTAAAGCTATATGCTTGTGTGCATTTTGTTAATAATGAAGCTTAAACTAGTGTCCATATTAACTTTAGTAACCATGTTCGTTTTGCTTCTTTATATAGATCAGCCAGATGGTCTGCTGTGGTGGCTGGTTCTGGAAGGAACATAACCGCAATAGAGTGTTGATGCCAGTCTGCTTTGCTAGGTAAGCATCCTCCCTCAGTAAGGTTAGAGTAGACAACGTGTAGTCCCACCACTTCCTCCTCCTCCTTTTTTCTTTTTTAAAAATGAAACTGGATGCTGTTTGAAGGACTGCTTAAGCTTGCTTTGTTCCTATGTGCCTGTTAAGGGGAGGGTTAATTACAAATTCTGGGAGTATTTCTTCCCCCTCTCCTGCCAAAGTAAAACTTATGTTGGGAGAACAGTCTTGGATGCAGTTGGAAAATTTGGTGATTTGAGCACAAGGAGTATAAACACATATTTGCAAGTAGATGTTGATGTAGAAACGGAATAATGCTGTGTAATACATTGAACAGAGCGCTGCCTCTTGATCTTCAGCTTCACACTCCCTGCATTTCATTCCACACTTCTGTGTTTAATTTCTCCAAGCCTTTTTGGTTTCTACTGCCATAACAAGAATGGACCCCATCCCTAAGTCAAAGTATGATTAAAGTTTATGAAATTAGTATTGTTTCAATATTTGTTAGCCAAACGTAGTGTTCTCAGCATCCGCAATGTGTCCAGAATCTCCTCCTCCTGCATATAGAGTTACATGTATCGGTAGCATATATAAATATGACTGCAAAATGTTTGTTTATAAGGCCCATTGATTCTGCTACTATTGGAAGTCTCTGTGTGTACTCCTTCCACATTGTCCTTGTTTCTGCATGCAAATCCTCGTATTTTATAACTGTCTGTACTTGACACTGTAATCACTGGGTGTAGCAATTTCAATAATTCAGAGCTACTTTTGTCATCTTTTCATGGACTACTGCATCTGGTTTTCTCGCAGCTATATTTTGAACTGTTGGTAACAGGTGGTCCCATGTGATATAAACTTTGTGGCTCATGTTTCCAATGCTTTTCAGTTATGTCACTGTTATAATGTTTGCATAATCCTCAGTGCAGCAGTCTTCCATATTATTGTGCTTTTCAGTATACAGGCACTCTCTCACTAGTGTATCACATCCAGCAACACAATATTTGACTGTTTCCAATTCTGTTTTACAAAACCTGCATTTGTCTGTTGCTCCAACATGTTCAATGGACTTTGTAAACCAGCGTGTAAGTAGTCCACTATCCCAGGACTGCCAGTATTAACCTTTTGGCATTTGGTTTAAATTCACTTCTTAACTATTCCTGTGTCAGATGCTCATCAACATGATGCTGTCCCAAGAGTTTTCTGTACTTGTAACTATATTTATGCCTTTTCCACATTTCTTGCTTTCTCATCTGATCATTCACTTTATATGCTTTATGTTTTTGGCACATTCAGTTGCTGCCTGAGTTTTGTATCGTTGTTCATGTTCTCCTCCTGTTTCCAAACTTTCACTATGTTTGCATCTTGAGGTCAGTAGATATGTATGCAGTCCTGCGATTGCAGATCTGTACATGTAGTCAATTTCGAGGAGACCTGTACCCCCTTCAGAATCAGGAGTAAATAATCTTGTTTTTTATAAATCATTTGATAAGCATGAAACATTTTTCTTAATTTCCTGTCTGTCTGAGTGCCTATTCGGACCAGTCAGTCATTCCAGAACTAGTAAGTTAGAGGAAGAGCAAAATCGTTTATAACTTGGACTTTGTTCATAGATGTCAGGGCTGTTTTTAGTATTAATTTTAGTATCTGAAAATATTTCTTGCTAAATTTTGTTCACATTTGTTCATGTTTTATTGTCGATCCTTCATCATTTCCCACATATTTATACACTCCCTCCTGTTCAGGTTCCTTTATATCACATTCCTGACCCAGACTTCATTGGTGCTGCAACTTTTCCTGCTTTAAAGGTTACTTTTGCACATTTATCAAGAACAACTGACTATCATCTGAGAAAGTTTTGACTACTTGCAGTTGTGCTTTTAGTTCCTTATCTAATGAACTATACTGTTTTTAAATCCTCCACAAAAAAGACAAGTCTTCCCACTTGTTTTGTGGGAGTCAGATTGTAACCATGACTGTTGTGTAGAAAGCTTGCTGGGTTAAGAACAAGACAAAATAGTAGCGGTGCCAGCCACTCTGGAATATCCCACTTTGAATTTTTGGCTGTATTAGTACAGTAGTGGGTGTGGCTTCATTGACTGACATGTAAAATGGACATACTGTAGTATGCAAATGATTGACAACCACACATTTCACTGTGACATCATGCATAGCAAGTGCAATGCATGGTGAAAATAATTTATTATTAATACAGGTATATCTCAGCTGTGTTATTCACAATATAAGTACAGACACAGTTTTTGATAGTAAAGGGTACACGGCCCTCTGTTATATTTTCTTTATTTTAATTTATCTAGGAATCTAAATGAACAACAAACACTTGAAAAGATAGTCTGCAGCAGTTCCAGTGAGCTAATAAACATAGTAATGCACAGTCTTAAATTACTAAAGTGAAACGATGCGCGAGTTGTGGGTGGGTGTCTGTGTACACGTGCTTGATGGTGGCCACTCAAGCCATGGTTACAAGTACACAAGGGATGTTCACTAAATGCATGGGTCCAAATTAAATATTTCAATTTCACAGGATGTACGTTTACAAATACACTGTGAATGTTTATGACGCAGTCAGTATGAATATTAATTCACTATTCGAAGATGTTACTGGTTGTTGGATGGTGGGTGGGGTTTAGGCGGGGACTTGCTACTGCACATCCTGTTAAGTACTTTTCTAATACAAAGCCAAATTTTTATCTCTGGCATAATAATTTGTCCTTTGTCATGACTTTGCTACAGAGTGGTTTGCTACTGTTTCATGGTCACTGTAATGCAACCGATCAGTGTAGGGTGTATTTTGTACATCTGTAAGCATTCCTTTATCCATGAATGTGGATGCTTTAAAATGCTTTTTTGCAGTCTGTCCATGCCATTTGCAAGATTCTTCCCCTTTTTTTACAGTACTCCATTATGACTTTAACAAAAAATTATTCTTTGTTCCACATGACTTTCTTTATTACCTTTTTGTTCTTTTGCCATGGTTTGAGTTTTTTCTTCTAAATAACTATAAGCTTTATCAGCATCAATTCCAATATTTAGTTTTTACAATGTTAAAAGTTGTTGGTGTATAGTTTTAGGAAGGTTTGTAGGCTCTCTCTTAAGAAGGAGTATCATGTTTCCCTGTTAACCGGTTTGGTGTTTGTTCAGGCTGTGCATATAAATAGTTCTTACTCAGGTGCTAAATCGTCTCCTAAATTATGTGCTTAATTATTGAATGTCTTGGTATGTTGAACACAGTCTTCTTGATCAAAAATGTTCTGTGGTGATAACCCCCCCCCCAGGTAGTGTCGCTATTGGTCAGGATCTAGTTAACTAATTTAGTTTTTAATGTTTTACTGTAAGACTGATTTGACTGTCAGTGGGACTTTGTGGGCTTTGTTTTATAGGTTCATAGGTAGGTAATAAGCTATCTGCCTGAAAGCATTTATAAGCCTAGCCAGAATGTGTGCGGCGTCTCCGCCCCCTTAGATGAGTTCCCTGTGCCTCTGTCCAGCATAGCCACTGAAGTGATCCCTGGAGTAAACTTTGTTTCCCATCCACTCGGCAAGGTTTCTCTTGAAGAGTGTTAGTGAGGAGCTCTGCCTAATATAGATTGGAATCTTGATCCAAAGCATTGGAAGTCTTTGGGACAGGAATCTATTCCTCCAGCACGTCCTATTTATTGTTGTGGTGAGGTTTAGATCCCTAGAGCATGTGGCTTGAGGGTATATGGCTTTCTTTTGGTGGAGCATGTCCATCAATTCTGGGTTGGACTTGGCCTTGTATGTCAGGCAGAGATCACCTCTGAGTAGGCTGTATGCAACAGAGTACAGCTTGAGTTTCTTCAGTCAAGCTGCATAGGGCATCTGTTTGAGGCCAATGATCCTCTTGGTGAGGTACTTCTGTGGTCTTTCCAGCTGTTGCAGGTATCTTGTAAGGTAAATCCCAAATGGGGCATTGTACACTATTATGGGCCTGAGTAGAGGGGCACAATGACCTCTTTTGATCTGGATGCGAACCCTTTTGTGATTAGGTGGGGCCACATAGAAGGATTTTCTAATCACTTTGGCAATGTGATTATCAAAGGAGAGATTACTATCTACTTGGGTCCCTAGATCCCTTATTACGTCTTCCGTATTTAGGGACTACCATCTATGTGGTAGTTTCTGGGTACTTTGTTTTTTTTCCAAAACGGATGACTATGCACTTTTTGGCGTTTAGCTTGAGGCCATGATTTTGGCACCAGGTATCTGTCTCAGTGAGACCCTTTTGGAGGATGTCTGTGTAAGCCGGAGAGTCAATTATAGCCCCTAGTTTGCAGTCGTCTGCGAACGTGGTCAGCCATAGTCCTCCTGTGCTTGCCTGTACCTCTGAGAAGTATATGCTGAACAGGAGGGGTACTAGGACTGAGCCCTGGGGAACGCCACTTGTAATTGGTTTAGAGTCGGACCTAGCTCCTGCAACTCTCACCGTGTGGGTTCTGTCCGTGAGCCAGTTGGCAACCCATCTTGTGACATGGGGGTTTATGTTTAGGCTGGTGAGCTTGTCTCTAATACCAGAATGGGGAATGGTGTCGAAGGCCTTTGTGAGGTCTAGGTAGGCTGTCTGTACCACCTTTCCCTCATCTATAGCCTTGGTAACTGTCTCAAAAGAAGTCCACCAGGTGTAGGAGGCATGATCTGCCCTTAACAAAGCCAAATTGGGTAGGGTCCAGTGTTTGGAGACTCCCAATGTCTCCGTTAATGAGTTCCATGATGATGCGCTCCATAGCCTTGCAGACCAAGCTAGTCAGGCTTATAGGGCGATAGCTCCTGGGGTCTGTTGTGGCTCCACCTTTGTGGAGTGGAATAACTGTTGCTGTGCGCCACTCTGGGTATGTAGCCTCTGGAGCGGCCGAGTTTGAACAGTGTGTTTAGGTGAGGGGTTAGTTTGTCTTTGAGCTCGTGTAGGACACCGCCTGGGACACCGTCCGGTCCCATTCATGCTGTGTTTGTGGCTTTGGAGAGGGCTGTTTTAACCAGAGTGTCTGTGATTTCAGGGTCTTTACATTCTTCTGGTATGGTTATGGGCCCTTTTGGGGGTGAAGTTTGCACTGAACCTGTTTGCCAGGATGTTGGCGATATCTGTCAGTTCAGTGTATTTTGTACCATTCTGCACCAACTCCGAGCAGATCTGAGCATTCGAAGCTAGCCTTGGATGATTTTATGAGGGGATCGTAGTTTCTTGCTGATACTGATCAGGGATGTCTTCCCTTCTTGGGATTTTACTCTTTGTCCGTACTAGTTTTCCTCCTTCTATTGTATAGCTTATTTATGGCAGGGGTCTACCATACTGGTCTCCTTTTCTTGGAGTGAGTCTTGGTTTTGCTTGGGATAGCACGATCCATGCATTCTTGTAGGTTCCCGTAAAATGCATTGGTAAAGGATTTTGCATCTTGGATAGAGTTATCCTTTAGCATGGGGGTTTTGAAACTTTCCATCTCTGTCTCGAGTAATGTGAAGTTTGCTTTTGAAAAGTTTTTCACTGTGGTTTCCTTGACCGGTGGGTGGGGGCGGAATGTGGATAATCCAGAGTGATTTGTTTATGGTCAGAGCTAACCAGCAAGGGGTTGACCTCCAGTGTGGAACACCGGTTGCCCATGTTGATGACCAGGTCCGATATATTGTCAACTCTGGCGGGAGTTTTGACCAGTGATCCAGGGCGTTTGAGTTTATAAATTCTAGGAAATGTTGGGTAAGGGAGTTGGTGCTTGAGTAGTTCTCCCAGTTAATGTTTGGGTAATTGGAATCACCCAGTATTAGTGTGTTTGGTAGGACCTTTGTGTTTCCCAGTGTTTCCAGAAACGCTGAATGGGGGGTCCTGGGACATGGTGGGTGATCTGTAGCAAGCTACAATTTGAATTGCAGTTTTGCCCGTTGTTAGTTGCACGTGGATGATCTCTGAAGCATCATGCTGTGCCACTAACCTGGAGGTGTGGGTATCCTTGATGAATATGGATATGCCCCCGCCTTTTGTATTTTGGTCCGGGTTCTGTGGCCGAAATGTATGGTATAAGTTGTAGCCTGGTAGTGCTGAGGTGCTCTCTGGAGGTTTCTGTTACTGCACACATATATCGATTTTCTCCATACAGAGGAGTGCCTCGAGTGCCTGCATTTTGAGGTTTAGACTTATGGCATTGAGTAGCATTACCCTCAGTTTTTTGTGACTTGTGCCATTTGTTTGATTTTTGGCTAGTACTGTGCATAAAACCAGTATACCCCAAACAAGAGCTATTTACCTAAATTAATTTTGACCAAAAGACCTGCAGAGGGGAGTACCTTATTTATGAGGCTCCCCTAAAATTGAATATCTGAATTTGTGTGGCTGATTTTGATGGTCAAATCACTCCCCAAGTTTGGAGAAATATTTCAGAAATAGAAAAGGTGAGTTGTGGGTGCAGGGTCGTAAAAGTGTTTGCCACCTCGAGTGTTTAAAAAACTTTTTTTTTTTAATCCCTATTGACTTTTACAGAGATTTAAACATTGGACCTTGTATTAATTTCTGTGGGGGGGGGGGGGGATTCCAAGAGTGGCTTTAGATTAGTAGGCTGGGGATGGGGGCTGCTTTTGTTTGTTAAAATGGATGTTAGTGGATTAGTGCTGCATTAGTAACTTAAAGGGATGTCTCTGCTGCTGGCAGAGGCTGACATCTGGCCTGAATTTTCCAGACATGTAGGCATGATCCTTCTCCCTCCATAGGGAGGCAGATGTGATAAGTACCTCTTCTTCTTTTTTTTTTTTTTTCCCACCTAGCTTTAAAGTTGGTGACTCAGACATCAGGAAATTGTCATCTGGCACAAATGTATAGAGTTTTTCCTGTCTAGCAAGAACTTTCCAGTTGTGCTTGTAAATCCTTAATACAACAAAGGTGTTTAATCTCCAAACGTACGTATCTGTGCTTAGGCCCAAGAATGCAATATGGAGGCAGGAAACCCCTCGTGTACCAGGCATACTCCAGTAATTTGTGAATTTTACTTTTAAGATGCTGATTTTTTTTAAATTGAACCACTAGTAATAACTTGCACATTAATTGAAAAGACACTGCGTACAGGTGTTGACGGAGCTGTATTGAAGCTGTCAGCAGAGGGATGACAGGATAATAGAGTCAGCTTAGAGTTGTTTAAACCATCTTTCCTCCATGTTGGGTGGAGTCTGCAGCCATATGTGTAAAATTGCCTTCTGGATAACTTTTGAAATTGAGGTTTAATGACTGAAACACTTTCATAAAAGTCTGAGATTGCCATTTCTTGGAATATTCTCTTTCTCCACGGTATGTTGATCTTGGAGTTGGGATGTTTAAGTCTGGGGGGGGGGACTTGCCCACTGCAAGTTTGTGTTTCTTTTGCTTGCTAGCACACAGCATTTCAAGTGCCAGTATTTCAGTGGGGAACCCTGAAATAATTCTTATTTTTTAATCTTTATACATCTGCTTTTTCTTAGAACTGTATGTAATTCCACAAAACTTGAAGACTTGTTCTACTTGTATTTTAGCACACAAAGGAAGACCTTTCAATATTTAGGTGTAATTGTTTTAGAATGTATGCTGTAGATTCTGTGCATTTTTGTGTGGATTATCTAGCTTGTGTGTAAAACTCAGATGTAGGTTGTGTCTAGTCTTGAAACACTGGTAAAATGTTGGCACCTTGTAAAAAGTCTCCACGTGCTGTCTTCAGATCCAAGCTGAAAAACAAGACTTTTGCTGGTTTTGGCATGGGAATGGAACTGTAAAATTTGCTTGGCTGTATAGCTGCATCGTTTTGATTATTTTTCACGTTTCATGTCCTGTGATTAGAATTTAATGCTGTTCACATTATGACTTGCTGTGATTCACAATCTTTTTATGAGGACATGATACAGTATCCTTTAATATTCTGAATATTTGGTTTGTTACAACATGACTGAACATACTGTAAGAATACAGCATTAATATTTTTCTAAGAACAAAGTCTATACTAGATTTCATATTTAACATTTTAATAATTGTGTTCATTTTTCATCTCTTATGTAGAAGAGATCACCCAGATAGCCTTGTTCTAGAAGAAATGTAGCAGTAATGAAGTGTGGTTGCTGGTCTTCATGGCTAGGTAAGCTTCTTTTTTTTTTATTTTTATTTTCCAGTGAAATAATTGTATGCAAAATGGACCCCCTCCCCCTTTTGTAAAAATGAAACTGGATGCTATGAAAGTTTGCTTTAATGTCTCTTGTTCCCATGTACCTGTTAAGGGAAGGGTTAATTATGGATACTGGGAGTATTTCCTGGCTTTGTCTCTTGCTGTCTACTCACGCACAATCCTTTCTTGTTATGCCCTGTTAGTTCAGTGAGGGCACAACAAATCTTTGGCTTGGATTCTATAGTTGTAGTCAGTAGAATTTCCATGCATATACTTGATCCAGTTGCTTGGTCAGGTAAATATGGTAACTTTTCTAATCACTTGAGACGGATAAAACCGTTTTTTTGGATTATGATTTATGGTCAAGAGGGATTAGCATAAAGTAGTGTGTGATTTGCTGCTTAAAACTTACCTTGTAAGAGCAGATTCTTTTTTTAAGTTAACATCTGCATTTGAGGTTGCAATGGGGAAGAGGGCATTTTTGTTTTTGAAATCAGAAAATCCTGTATTGCTCAAGAATAGACTGTCCCAGTGATTAATATTGTCACTAACTACCCATCTGACCTCACTTTGGGATGGATGACTGAAACTAAAATGAGGGTGCAGTCTAAATTGTTTATCTTTGCGTTTGTTGCATTGTGTACAAGTGCTTTCATCCTTAAATTGTTGAATTGAACTTCATTTCTACAAATGACAAAGCATCATTTGTCTCCATGGAGTTGTTGAACATGGGGGGGGATATTAAAATGTTTTTGAACAGTAGTAAAGTCTCTCGAACTGTCTTAGAAATCACCATTTAAACTGAAAACCCATTCTTGCCTGTCTAAATTGTATAGTTTGCAGGCCCTCTAAAGTGGATTATATCGAGTGGTCTAAGTAAATTTTATGTTGGGAGAAAGGTCTTGGATGCAATCAGAAAAGGTGTGATCTTTCAGTAGTACTATTAGCAGTGAAACTGTGGACCAGATGATGTTCGTGTTTCACTGTTGCAGTCATTACTCTTGGGTTATCCTGCTGGCAGGCTACGCTCAGTCTGCCAGAATTCCAAAGTCTAGGTCCGGTGTTGGTTGCTGTCCCCTGACGTCAGAGCGCCGGGGGTATAAAAGATGCAGCAGACGCCATTTTCTTCAGTCTTTCTTGCCGCGCGGTGCCCGAAGCAAAAGCAGTTCGCAAGTGCCGGTCGGCAGACTCCTGAGATTTTCAAATCCGAATTTCAGAATCGAAGTCTTCATTAAAGCCAAGTACCCCATTGCGGAAACTTTTTTCTTGCTCCAGACCGATGTCAGAAAAAGTTAATTGTATTTGTTGTGGGAAGCAAATACCTCCACAAGGATTTTCACTCTAAATGTATTCCTTGCCTAGGACCTGATCACAACGTTGCTAGTTGTCGGTTTTGTGCTAGATTTTTGCATTACTTTGGCCGAAGATTTAATTATGTAATGCCGTCGGAACAGCTGACAACCGGAGTTTACAAAAAACGCAAGGACAAGGATAGGCACCCGAGGTCCAAAACTGACGACGAAGCCTCTACTAGGCCAGTCGCCGGTTCGTCGGTTCTCAGTGAGGCACTTTCTCAGCCCCTGGCGCCCGCTACCTCAGAGCCACAGGCCGCTACCGACTACCACACAGAGCCGACTGGGCCTCTGGATACTCAAGGTATCGGACACTCAGAAATCACTCCCTCAGATGGGTCCAGAGCCGCTGAGCAGGCATTTGCTTCTGCGGGTGTCTTCAGACCTACACAACTATTTATTGAGCCATCTTCAGCTCTAAAGACAAAGAAACAAGTACAGCATTTTCCTACTCAGACTTCCATGCCTAAAAAACAGATGCTCAAAATGGCCTAAGACCTAATTACTTTGATCAGGGGCTCCCATCCCCCTCCTGATAAGAGGCCTAGGCAAGAGACAGAGTATGATTCTTCTGATCAGGTATATATTTCCTCCGTTTCCTCTTCTGAACGGGATTACTCCATGCTTTCCTATGAGGATTCTGATACTGAAGAATCCATTCCTTCAGCCTCTCCTCCTGAGGATTATTCTTTTGGGGAAACACTGCATACTATGAGGGAGCATTTCAACTGGGAGAGCCAAGATTATTCTGAATCTAAGAAAAGGCTCAGAGACTTTCTGCTTCCTCCTCAGCACAGACCCCTTGCTATTCCACCTGTTCTAGACATTGTAGATGTATTTTCAAAGTCCGGTCTGTCCCCTGACTCTTTACCCCCTGCACCTGCTAAACCTGACAGATACTACAGGGTCCCGGATTCTCATAAATTCCTATTTAAAAACCCTGCTGCTGACCCAGAAACTATATCTCCGGGTCCCAAGGGGGTTAAAACTTCCACTGCAAAAAACCCTGTCCCCTCTGATAGGGATTCTAGGGCTCTAGACAGATTGGGGGGGGGGGGAGTTTACACTTCTGCCACCCTGGCTGTAAAGGCTTTAAATTGTCAGTTTCATACTCTTAAATATCAGCAATATTTAATGTCACTACTTAAGCAGAAAATGTTGACAAATACTCAATGTTCAGAGAACAAGGAATTGCAGGATTTATTGCATGCAACTGAACAAGTGGGAAAACATACTTTGCAATTTGGTTATGATTCACTGGAGGCCTCTTGCAGGGCCGCTGTTACACGTTCTGTTATTAGAAGGCATGCTTGGTTAAAGAAACAGAATCTGCCTGATCATGTTAAAGCAAAATTATTAGATGCACCATTACAGCATGATACTTTGGTACTAAAGCAGAAGAGGTGTTGAAAAAAATGGAGGATAAAGCAAAATCCATGCAGACAGTCAAGGATTTCTTACAGGTACAGCCACCTAGGTTTAGCAGGAACTGGCCTTCTAAAAATTGGTCCTTTCCAGTTTCTGACAGACCACAAAGAGGCAGATACAGGCGTCCCAGAGGCAGATCTCAGCCCCAAGGCTCATACAGGCCTAAACAATGGGGTGCTCCTACCTGCAAAAGCGGAGAAGACAAATCACAACCTTACAGGAAACAGTCCCAATGACCTTCGTCTACCAGTTCCAAGCAGTTTTCTTTTGACAGCCCCCTTAGGAGGAAAACTAGCACTTTTTTCATCAAATTGACAAATGGGTCGTGAACATAGTGTCCCAAGGCTACAGGTTCCATTTTCATACTCTACCAAGGTCAAAGGGCATGCCAGACCTGCCACTCAATCAAATGGGCAGAGGCACAAAAGCAAATTACAGCCCTCATGGACATGAGGGCCATTCAGCAAGTACCACAACAAGAGCAGGGACAAGGATTTTACTCCAGACTTTTCCTAGTACCCAGGAAGGACAAAACCTGGAGACCAGTTCTGGACCTGTCTATACTAAATACGTTTCTTGAAGTTCCAAAATTTAAGATGTTGACTCTACAGCAGCTACTGCCTATGCTGGGCAAGAGGGCTTGGCTCGTAACTTTGGACCTAAAAGAGGCATACCTGCATGTCCCAGTCAGACAATCTTGCAGAAGATACCTCAGATTCATAGTTGGCTCAATGCATTACCAATTCTCTGCACTGCCCTTTGGCTTATCTACTGCACCCAGGGTCTTCACAAAATGCCTGGCACCAGTAATTGCGTTTTGCAGACAAAAAGGAATTCAAATATATCCCTACTTGGACGATTGCCTAATTCAAGCAGAGAACAAAGACACTCTTCTAAAGTATCTGGCGTTTGTAAAAAGATTACTATTTGGCCTATGGTACACAGTAAACGAAAATATATGAAAACTAGTGCCCTCTCAAGAGATAATATTCCTGGGTGCAAGCTTAAATACAGCTGCCCAGATGGCTTATCTCACGCCAGACAAACAAAAACAACTGACTACTTACTTCAAGAAATTGGCAACAAAAACCCACTTATCTGCAAGGAAAATCCTGCAGGCCTTGGGTTTCATGGCATCCTGCATTCTACTAATTCCATATGCCAGACTGCATATGAGGAAACTACAATGGTATCTGAAAAGTGTTTGGACTCGGCATTGCCACAGCCTGGATGCAGTAATTGCACTTATTCCCTGCCTACAACAAAGAGTTTTGATGGTGGGCAGAAGCCTGTCACCACAACAAGGGTCTGCCATTCAGTTTACCCACAGCCAGACAGACACTGACAATGGGTGCATCAGATTATGCCTGGGGGGCCCATATGGCAGGAAAATGTATTCAGGGCACATGGCCTGCAAACCAGATGCATCTTCACATCAATCAAAAAGAGATGCTAGCTGTTCAAAACGCCCTGACAGCTTTCAAGAACCTGCTTCATCCAGGACCGTTACTGATAAAGACAGACAACACTACGGTCATGTGGTATTTAAACAGGGAGGTACACATTCCTACCCCATCTGCAGACAAACAATGACCTTATGGGACACAGCATTGGCTTTTCAAGTTCACCTGCAAGCACAATTCCTGCCAGGAAAAACAAATACTCTGGCAGACGAACTAAGCAGAAACCTCATGGATCCCCACGAATGGAAACTGGATCCACAAGTCTTCAGCATGATAATAAGGGCATGGGGATACCCAGATATAGATCTATTTGCCTCCCCTCACAACTGTCAGTTGCAGAGATTTTGCATAAGGATTTATCACAAGCAAGCATGGAAAGTGGACGCCCTATCATTCAGCTGGAAAAATCTTAACAGTATATGCTTTTTCCCCACTGCCTCTCCTTCCCAGAGTACTTCTAAAGGTCAGACAAGAGAAGCCGAAAATGATACTGATTGCACCAGACTGGCCACACCAGCACTGGTACCCAATTCTAAAGAGCTTGTCCCAAGGTCCAGCATGGATATTGCCTCAAACTTCTCACTTGCTGACCCAACAAAACAATCCGATCCTGCACTGCCAACTCAGAACCTTAAATCTGGCAGCATGGCGGATAATGTAGCCATTCAGAACACTCCTCTTTCAAAAGCTGTTATAGATGTTATCTTGGAGGCCAGGAGGCCCAGTACCAGAAAATCTTATGCAGAAAAATGGAAGAGATACTGCGCTTGGAACCAGGAACAAGGCATTGACACGTCTGTACCAAATATTCCTCAGATTTTACAATACCTAACTGAGATGCTGAACAAAGGCCTTTCTTTCTCATCAATTAAGATTCATGCCTCTGCCATTTCAGCACATTGCAATACAGAACCACCTGTCTTTTCTCATCCTTTTATAAGGCAGTACCTCAGAGGGGCCAAAAACATTAGGCCTCCAAGGAGAGCACCAATTCCGGCCTGGGACCTCAATTATGTTTTGGAAAAACTCACACTGCCTCCTTTCGAGCCAGCATCAACAGCAGATATAAAATTCTTATCCTGGAAAACAGCTCTGCTCCTAGAAATAACCTCTGCAAGACGAGTCTCAGAGTTACAAGCACTCATGGCTGTGGAACCTTTCATCATTTTTCATCCAGACAGGGTTTCTCTGAGGACAAACCCTACATTTATGCCTAAGGTGGTGTCCAGTGTGGCCCTCAACCAAACCATTCACTTGCCTATCTTTTACCCAAATACACAGAACAAGGGTGAGAAAATTCTGCATTCTTTGGACATACACAGGCAGTTGCTCTTCTACTTGGACAGAACTAAAGCTTTCAGAAAGACTGAGCAACTTTTAGTGTCATATGCTGCAGGATCACAAGGAAAGGCTATCTCAAAACAGACCATTTCTAAATGGATAAGGCCATTGCATCCGTTTCTGCTATTTTCAACATGGCAAATCAGAGCCTAAGGGCATTAGGCCTCATTCCACCAGAGCAGCAGCCACTTCAGCAGCCTTCCTCAGAGGAGTACCAACCAAAGATATCTTAAGAGGCTGCAACTTGGGAGTTCAGTGCACACCTTTACAAAGCACTACCACTTGCCTCTCTACTCTACTCCAGAGCAGGCTTCGCCACTGCAGTTCTGCAGGGCCTCATAGCCTCTCCTAATCCTATTTAGCCCAGCCACCCATCCTCAGCTTTGGGATTCTACCCAAGAGTAATGACTGCAACAATGAAACACTATGAACATAGTACAGTTGTGTACCTACCATAAATGTAGATGTTAGTGTATTCACTGTTGCAGTCCAGGTTACCCACCCACCATCCCCCTTCTCTTTGCTGGGACTTATCTGCACTTCTCTGTCCTATACAACCTTTTTGGTGTATTTGCTTGTAGAGGAAGGAAATGTTGTTTTTGTGCATGCATTTCTTATTGGTATATTGGGGCACCTGACATCTGGGGCAAGAAAAACTGAAGAAAATGGCGTCGGCTGCATAATTTATACCCCTGGCGCACTGGCGTCAGGGAAGAGGCGACAGCAACCGACGCCGGACCAAGACTTTGGAATTCTGGCCGACTGAGGGTAGCCTGCCAGCAGGATAACCCAAGAGTAATGACTGCCACAGTGAATACACTCTAACATCTACATTTATGGTAGGTACACTGTACTTTCTTGTTTCACTGTTGCAGTCATTACATGGACACTGTCTTAATCAAAAAGCTGATTTGTGATAAAACCTTAAGTTTGTATCTCAGGGAGGTACTACTGTCAGTAAGGGTCTGATTTATGGCAAGTCATTTTAGCAAATGACTTTCTGTAAAATGAATTTGTCAGTCATTGTGACATATGAATTGCTTGAATTTTTTTATGCTAGTTCTTTTTTAAATCAGTGTATCCAGAGCAAGGACTATTTTAACTAAATTTTAGGAAGGGACTACCTTTATTTACAAGGCTTCCATGGAATTTGATATCCACGAAGGTGTGTGTGTGTGTGTGTGTGTGTGTGTGTGTGTGTGTGTGTGTGTGTGTGTGTGTGTGTGTGTGTGTGTGTGTGTGTGTGTGTGTGTGTACTTAATGTGGTAGTCAGGTAAGTTGCCTGCACGTGATGTGTTGGTAACCAATTTTGGAGAAATGTTTCCAAAACACACAATTAGTTGAGGGTGCAGGGCTTAAAATGTTTATGCCACTTTCAGTCCTTAGGAACTGTTACCCCATTGGTATTTCCTGAAATTATACGTTGGATTCCCTTTGGGTGGGAAGATTCCATGAATGGTTCAGGACAGGTTATTTTGTAGCGAAGTAGTTCGGAGTGGGGGGACTGAATTTATGTTAAAACTGTTCTGTTAAAATGGATGTTCATGGATCGCTGCTCGAGTCTGATACCTTGCCTGATTTTTTTTTTTAAGACCTGATTTATTCTTTACCATGGATGAGCTGGTACCTTTATTGAATTATCACTTGTGACATAGGCACATTTACATTTATATCAAAGTAATCAAATTGTATTAAGTTAAAATTAACAAACATTATGCTTCACATATATTGCTATATATCATGTAACAAATTACATAAATTATTCAATTCCTGTCCCCCATTTTTTTCTTTTTTTTAAACGAGAAACATCTTTGCTTATGTCGTGATGGTTTAATAATCATGCATATTTATATAAATGAAAACAAACCACACCCAACACATTCCTTGTTTTGCAAGCATTTTACATCACAAATCATATTGGCACACTTCCAGTTGCAAACGTTGTACATCGGTTATCTTCCCAGTCGAACTGATGTCTTCAGGTCTCTGATCTGATGTTCGGCTCAGTCTGTGCCACGTTCTTCAGACTTGGGTCCGACTCTTGAGCTCCTCCATCTTACCCATAATGCACTACATCCACCTAAGCACCCAAGATCTTGCCGCTTCAGCATCTGGACACAGGTCTTTGTACTCTCGAGCTTGTTGCAATTTATCTTACAAAAACCGCCACAATTTTTGTTGTTGTTTTAAGTCCTCCTCCCCATATTTCCTTTCCTTGTCGTAGTGTGTGTATGTGGGTGCGGTAGTTTCTCTAGTACTTTTAGAAAAAGGTTTATATTGGGGTTTTTAGTTGAATAATGGTGTTTTTATAGTTAAATTTCTTATTGTTAATGTTACAGTGAAGTTAAGCAGTTAAGAATTTTGTCGTCCTAGCTTCTTTCCTTTTCAGACAAGCCTTCACCAGGATTTAAACATTGCAGTTCTTGTGGGCATAAAATCTCCAACCAGGATGCTCACAAGGAGTGTATATATTGTTTGGGGTCCGATCATTTAAAGGCAGAGTGCACTGTCTGCGCCTCTTTCAGTCCACTAGGGTTAGCAGATAGAAATACATTTTATTTTCTGGGGTCTTCTACCTTCCATGGCTCCGGATACTCAGATCCCTTCCTTGGCTGCTTCTTTGTCCTCTTCTACTAAAGAGGCAAAAGAGGTCTCTCCCTGTCTCCCCAAGAGACTCTGTAGAGCCTAAAGCAAAGTCTTTGAAAATTTCGACTCAGACTCCCTCTGATCTGAAGAAATATCACCTCCTCTGTCGGATCCAGTGTCTCTGGATCTGAGAGCTTCGACTAAGTCTCCAGCTCACTCTGCAAAATCTAAACACTCCCAACTTCCATTGTCTGCTTCATCTAGATCCACTAGAAGCTGGTCTGAGGCAAATATGGGCAAGATAATGAGATTCCTCAAGGCCCAGGTCCCCCTTCCTTGACGCAGAGGTTATCCTTTATTAGCCCTGTTCAGATTCTCTCGGAGCTGGGGTGTTGGTTCTGGGTCCGGGGGAATGGGGTCGGCTCAGTCTTTGCCCTAGGCGCCTTGGCCCTTGACAGCTCGGCTCTGGTGCCTTCCAGAGGCCATGGATTTGTGGTGAGTCCTGGCTGTTTTCCCTCTGTGGTTTCAGCTTTGGGGGGGGGGGTCAGGACTTCTCCCAGTCAGTCTGCTTTCCAGGTAGTGGAGACGGTCTTCTTCCGGGTTGGAGATCCATTACCACATGTCCCACAAGCTGCAAGTCTACCCCAGTTGGGTTGAGGCCTTGGGCCCATTTGTCCTGCCATGAGTGAATCCATCCCGAGTGGTCTCCCAAGATCTCCCTAGTCAGGGGGATCCTCTTCCTCTTCTTCCAACACTTCCCCAAAGTACCCCACTGAGGAAATCCCTCGGAAGAAGACTTGTAAAAGGAGGCACATAGACTCCCCATTTCCCATTGCAGTCCTTCCCTAAAGAGACATGCCTGGATGAGGCTATGTGATTTTGAGGAGCCCTTTAAGGCATCCTTGTGAATGGCCCCTACGATGGCTCCTTGCTGTTTTGGGCCATCGGTTCGAGATACTCTTCCCCCACTGTGAAAAGGATGGGAAGACCCTTTCTGCTGTAGGAATCAAATTTTGTATGCCCCAGGGGTCCTTTTCCAGGAACCAATGCAGAGGCAAGAATGTGGTTTTGCAAATCCCAAGGGTCTTTCTAGGATCTGCGGGAAGAACCATCCTCTAGAGGCAGAGGAAGACTGTTTTATGTTGGGCACTGCCCTAGAGGCAGTGTGAGTCTGCAAATTCAAGGCTTTAAAGAAACCTCTTCCGACAAGTCCTACCAGCGCTTCTGAAGTGCTGCCTGACTGTCCGTCTCTGGAGGCAGTTTGGGGTGGACTAGCTTTGCATTCAGAAGCCTGGACCCACTTGACTCAAAACCGTTGTGTGCTAAGCAAAATATCCAGAGGCTACTAATTCCTTTTTATTTTTCTTCCCCAAACTACAAGAACCTCCCTGACTTGCCACCCAGGCAGAGGGAGTAGGCAGCACAGGAAATTTCAGCAACTGCTGTGTAAAGTCAACAGAAGAAAAGTCATCAAAGGCGGTCCCAGCTGAGCAAAGAGGATTCTGAACCTACTTCCACTTCTTTTTAGTGCTGAAGAAGACCGGGGACCCAAGACCCTTTCTGGATCTAAGCAAGTTCAATTGGCTATTTAAAGAAGTCTAGGTTCCAAATGGTTATGGTTCAGTCCATTATGCCACTGTTGCTGAAGGATGGCTGATGTGCTGTATAAGTATGCATCCTTGAGCTTTATCGCATCAAAGTAGACGGGCACTCCAGGAGGTGTCTGCGGTTTCAGCTGGGAGCCAATCATTTTGAGTTCAGAGCACTACCCTTTGGGCTCGCAACAGCCCCCTGGGTGTTCACCAGATGCGTGGCAGTAGTAGCAGCTCACAAGACTCAGGATTCTGGGTGGTGCCATACTTAGACTATTGGCTCCTTACTGCCTTCATGAGGCATCAGCTCATCCAAGCTAGAGATCACCTAACTTATTACAACCAAGTGCGCCTCCAAGCATTTCTGTAGTTATCTCCTACTGTGCTGCTAGGCATCAAATATTGCTTGTTCATATTTGCATTAATTTTTCAAAACCATGCTACATACAAGGTATCAGAATATTTCATCTTGAAGCATACATGATGGCAAACAAAGTTGTATTGATATTTGACCTCTGTCAATGAGTATTTGTTAGAAGTGTAGGATGAAAACTTCATTTTTTAAAAGGCTCAAGCCAAACCCATTGGGAGATAAAGGTACACACTCAAAAGAACTGTACTGGAGGTAATGAGTTAATCCAGCTATCACAGTCTGAGCATCACCATAAACCTGAACAAATCCAACCTGGCTCCTGTGCAGAACCTGGAATTTATAGGGACACAGCTGAACACAAAGGATTATATTGCTTCTCTCCCCTTGCACCGCATAACAACACTGAAGAATAAAGTCCAAGAATTGTTATCCCAACAGGCCTTGCCTGCACGGATGGTCTTACAAGCCCTAGGATCCATGTCAGCAGCAGTTCGGTTAGTTCCGTTCCTCTAGCAAGATTCTTTTCCAGTAGACATTGGTGTCACAACGGTCCATTCTCTTGCGACTGCTATCCCTTCTCATCAGATTGACACCAATTTGCAAGTGTCACTTCGGCTGTGTTGGATACAGTGTAAATCTCCTTGTAGGCAGGCTCTTCTTAACCAGCCAACCCCCCCGATAGACACCTTGACCATGGACGCTTCCCAGTTTGGGGGGGGCATTACAATAGGAAGATGCTCCAAGGTATGTGGTCCCCTATCAAGATCAGGTTGCATATCAGTTGTCCTAGAGATGAGAGCAGTTCTCATAACATTGCAGGCTTTTCAGGATTCTTTCCCCTTGGGGACTATTGCAGTTCACACAGACATGTCTGTCAGGTACATCAACAAACAAGGAGGAAACTGTTCTAACACCTTGTGTAGGGAGGCCATAAGGGTGTGGGAGTGGGCGACACATTCACACTGACTTCTAGTTGCAGTGCATATCCCAGGGAAAACCAACAACCTGCTGGACGGACTCTGCAGATCACTCCTGACCCCGCAGGAGTGGTCCCTCAATCAATCAGTGGTGAACATTATTTTCATTCGGTGGGGTCAGCCGTGCTGTGACCTCTTTGCTTCTCCCCTCAACAAATGCAGTACGTTCTTTGCTCTGATTACCTCCTCTGAGGGATGCACTGGTCCACAATTGCCACCCCCCCAGGTCTGCTATATGTTTACCCTCCTTTTCCTGTGATCCCGAAATTTCTTCAGAATGCAAGCAGGCTGAAGAGCTCGGTCATCCTCATTGCCTCCTTCTGGCCTCAACAGGTGTGTTTACCCTTCCTCTGATCTCGTCTGAAATGTCCTCTTTGGATAGTGGAGCCAAGACAGGGGCTCCTCTCACCCATCAGGTATGCGCAGCATCCAAATCTTCGCTCCCTCAGGTTGACCACTTGGTATGTCCACTTCCAACCCTAGTGAAACAGTCTAGGCTTACTTCCCTAGTCCAAAAAATACTTCTAGCCTCATAAAAGGCTTTCACCAAAAGAGTCTGACACTAAGTGAAAGAGGTTTGTTTAGGCCACAAAAAGATATATTGACTCTTTCTCGGCACCAGTTTTGGATGTTCTGCTTTTTCTTGGTACTGAATATTTGAGGAGGGTGCTAGCCATCTGCCGTCAAGCTTCAGTTAGCTGCTGTTTCCAATTTTCATTCTGTAAGTCAATCTCGTTCCCTGTTCACCTTTAGGTTATGCAGATCCTTTATGAAAGGTGTTTTCTTGCTTTTACTGTAAGAGCTCACTTGAAGAGTGTATTTGTCCTTTTTTTTTTTTTTTTTTTTTTAACACCTTTATTGAATTATCACTTGATATAGGCGCAGTAATCAAACTTTATTAAGTTAAAATTAACAAATATGCTTCACGTATATTGTTTATATGTTGCATAACCTAAGCAACATTACATAAATAAATTCCTGCCCCCCTTTTTTAAAAGAAACATTTTTGCTTATGTCGTAAGTGATGGTTTAATAATCATACGTTTGTATAAATGAAAACAAACCACCCAGGCACAATCCTTGTTGCAAGCATTTTACATCACACACCACACTGTCACACTCCCAGTTGCAAACGTTGTAGATCACTTATCTACCCAATTGTTTTCAAGTCAAACATTGCATAGCTTTCTTAAGTCCTGCCTTCTTTTAAACCTCCTTCCTCCTCTGTATATATTGTTCCCACAATTCCATTTTTTTACTATGTAGTTGGCTCCTGACTTTTTTCTAAAGATCTCTGTTCCAGTTGTCTTGTCTCTGTTACTATATTCACTCTCTCTAGTATAGTTGGTTCAGATTTTGATTTCCATTTTCTAGTAATTGCTGTTTGGCAGCCACCATAGTTAGACAGTAAGCCTTACCATGTCTAGGCAATTCCAATTCTGTATCATAGCTCAGAAAAATCATCTCCCTCATAACACCAATCTGCCCACCCAGTATCTCTGATAGTGCATCCCGCAGGGAATCCTTAAAGTCCGCCAACTCTCTACACCCAAAAATGTGTTCCCCATTACCTGTATCTTCCCATTCACACCTCCAATATCTGCTATCTACCTGAGGAAAAATTCTCTGGTGGGGTATAAAATAGCCATGTAAACATTTCCAAGCAAAAATCCTATATTTTCTAGATTGTTGCATATTTGGGGGACACTGTTTGTTTTTTGGCATCATACCAGGCCTACTATGAAGAAGATCAAGTAATGTTTAAGTAGCCAATTGGAGATGGACTTTTTGATAATTTTTTTTTCTTCTTGTCTTAGCTGTGCAATTGTTGACTGTAGCTCACTAACAGGCATCCGAGAAATTAACTTAAGGCACAAAGGTGTGGAGTATTTCTACCCTTGAGAAAAATACCATATGTCCTTGCAAGTGATAACGCAGTGGAGATGGTGTACATGTTCTGCTTTTCTGTGTAGACCCAAAGCACGGCTGTAAAATCTACCAGGAGCTAGCACGAAGATTATAAAGAAGGCAGAAAACTCTCCACTTGTACCAGGGATAGATTTGCAACTATTTTAAAATAGTCTGCATCTGCTGACTTGCAGCAACATGGTAGTACAGCTATCCACCCTAAACAGAAAATGAAGAAGCTTGTTCATAAGATGAAATAAAGAGAGGGAGACCATTAAATTTTGTTTTGCATCAGTGAGTCTTGGTTTCTAGGGCACCAGCAGTTAATGCAGAGGATTAGAGCTGCTTCCTTTTGTCCAGGATTTGATCCCCCTCAGACTTCTTTCACCTACACTGCAGAACTGTGCAGTTCACTTAACCAAGCTGTGCTCTGGGGGAATTAGACTAGACCTCAGTTCTACAGAGATGTGCTAACTACTCCTAGCCGTAATGGTTTCCGTGCCTGTGGCTCCTAGCATGTCTCACGAAAGACTCTGCTTCTCTTCATTTGGATGCAAGTTTCCAAGCTTCTAATCTTCAGCCTGTGTTCGAGGATTCCAGCCCCCCCCCCCCTTATTAAACAAGCATCATGAAGTTTAGTGTAAGGATGTCATTGTACACGCACACACTTACCCGCTTCCCAAATTTGTGGCAAATGTCCATATCAGACCCTGGTACCTCCCCAGATGCCTTTTGGAGCTTTTATGCCCCTGCAGACCGACCCGCCAAGCTTCCCTGTCAGGGTTGGGTGTGGTTGATTGACCGACTTTGGGGTCTCTAAAGATTTGTTGTAGCCTATAGCCAGTTTCGGATCTTCCTCCTTTGTTTAGGTCCTTGCTTTCCAGTAGGAAGAAAGGCTTCCTCCCTATCTTCAGAATCAAGAGTCTGCCTCTCTGAGGGAACCAGACAACCAGTCCTTTTTAAATCCCCCCCCCCCCTTATCTTATAGTGAGGACACTTTGGCTTCTGATTCTCTACCAGAAAATGTTTGTCATGTAGGGACACTTCATCAGTCATAAGAGAACACTTGGTGGCTGTCGATGGATATCTCAGACTGCCAGGAAGGATTCTGGGAATTTTGTTCTTGGGTCCCTTCAGCCAGTGTGTAAGCTTACTGTCCAGGGAGCCCTTGTGTTTTTATCTGCATCCCTGAAGCCAGATGTTGCTTCTGGTGACGGGATGACTCGAGTGTGCCTTCTTGCATAACCCGGCCTTAAAGGATACAGTGCCTGCATTTATTTTTGTGGATACTATTATCCAGTTTACCCCCTTGCCCTTTAGTTTGTAAAAACTCTGGAAGCAGCAGTCAGAGTGCCTGGTACCAGTCTTAGCCCAATGCAGAACCAAAGTCATGCACATTCACCCCTACTTGGGACTGGTTGGTTTATTCCAGCACAGTCTCAGGAGGAGGGTACTGGAGTAAATTGTAAACTGCTTCCACAGGCTAGATTTCTCCTTGAAAAAACAGAAGTCAGTTTGTTCAGTTGGAACTAGTTTTCCTAGGTGTCCTTTAGGACAACAGTTCTCAGTGGTTTACCTACTCCTAGGAAGACATCTGGATTTCCTTTCTGCATTTTTTTTTTGTACGGGATGTGCTAGGGAAAGAAAAACTGGTTGACAGCAAAGGAGTTCCAGAATGTCGGGGCTTTAGGGCATCCACAATATTCTTGGTGTGTCTAGCACAACTGCATATAAGGAAACTTCAGTGGTACCTAAAGAAAACCTGGTACCCAGTGTTCTCATATCCTACATTAACCATTCCAGTGTCTCCCTATGTGAAGAGAGGACCGGAATTGTGGCTGTAGCAAGTCAGAATGCGGGCATTCATTTTTGATCACCTCTCTGTCCATGTGGCATAGTGAGCACATCCCTAGGACCTCAAAGGTCAGTATGCTTGAAATCCTAGGTATGCAAAATTGCATGCAAGTGTAAAAATGTTTCAGACTTTAAAAACATTCAGAACAGTCTTGAGACCTTGTATGTCCTTCAAAAAAAAACACCTCAGTAATGTGATCATTATGCAAGGGGAACACGCTCTTTATCGCCCTTGCTGGCTATCCATTCTAGCTTGGGAAAAGGCCGCACAACAGTTTTGTTCTTAAGGCAACCTTTTTATATTGGCTTAGGACTCCACAGCAAATCCCTTAAGCATGACATTATCAGCTCCACATAAGTAAATGGTAGACAGCAACAATTTCTTAGACCTCATGAACACAGGCTCTTTGATTAGTTACTATGCAGTGCAGTCCAGGAGTCCAGGCCCAAATTCCCAATTGACTCAATAGATTATCTGGTTAACTGACTTGCTCAGAGTCACGCAGTAGACAGATGAAGGCTGAAGGGAATCGAACCTTGTACTAGTGGGAATAGCTTGGTAATGGCTCATGGCCTTAATATTCTGCTGTAGTTGTGAGGCTAGAGTCTGTTCTCAGATAGTGTGTACCAGCATTACCTCTTTGCTTCTTCAAGCAACCAACATATGACAGAATTCTGTTGCAGTCAGAGTTGCTTGAGAAGTAAATGCCTCACTTCTGAATGGAACATGTCTCTTTCATTTCCCTTCCATATCCCTTCTTCCATGATAGTTTAAAAAGCTGAAGGTAGAAAGCCCAGAAATAATCCTAATTGGCTCAGGTGGGATTGGTATTCCCACGTTAGATGGCAAGGGAGAAGCTTCTGTTTCAATACGTGAACCTCTTGATACAGTGTAGAAGGTTCTTCATATACTCCAAATGTCTGCCCTCAAACTATGAATTTTGAAGATGTGATTGTTCCTGTGGCCACCTTTCTGGGGACGACAAAGTACAAGGAAATCCTTCCTGGCCATAGGGAAAAGAATACCCTCTGGAACCAAAAAAGAATACCCTCTGGAACCAAAGGAGGACCCAGCACCAGTAGCAAGCAGATGTATTAATGGATGTGCAACTAACGCACTGCTATACTGACATTTTGGTAGTAGTCCTCTGCTACCCACCTCTGGCAGACTGCTAAGTCCCTCCTACTTCACCTGTCTGTGGGTGTTTGGGACCATTCGCCTGGCAGTACAGGGACTGGCTTACACACCCAGAGACTGGGACACTTCCAGTTTTTCTGGTGTCATAGTAACAGACGGATCTGTTGGAAGAGACTGTTCCTTCCACTGGATTTCTTCACAGCTGAGCTCCGATTGTTTTTATTTTCTCTCTCTGCTTTTCTGCAGTGCTTGAGTGGTGTATTCTGCTGATTTCACTCCTTTTTTTTGACTGGAAATCTGTATGTACCTGTGCAGTATAACGCTTTGTACTGTTTATGTTAAGCTGATTGGTTTCTGTGGATTTTTAACCTTTGGAATTTTGTTTTTGTGGTCATTTGTGAACGCTTAATTGAGTTTTCGTACTAAAACTTTTTCTTTCCAACATCTTTATTAAATTTCCACATATGACAAAGGCAATCCTACATTAATATAAATGAAAAACATAATTATATCACTTCAGTTGCAGTCTACACCACAAACACCATTGAAACAACTGTAGTTGTAAACATTATAAATCACTTATAAACCCTTTTAGTCATTGTCAGTTAAGCATTATGTAGCTCATTCAAGTCCTGCCTATTAAACCTCTTTCTTGCTCTGCATATACTGTTCCCACAATTCCCATTTTTTTTCTATGTAGTTTGCGCCTTCCCTTTTCTAAAGATCCCAGTTCCAATTGTTTTATCTCTGTTACTATATTCACTAAGTCTAGTAAAGTTTGTCTAGATTTTGATTTCCATTTTCTAGTAATTGCTTTTTTTGGCAGCCATCATAATTAGACTCTGCAAGGCTTTACTATGTCTAGGCAATTCCGATTCTGTAGCATAACTCAAATCATCTGGGTTCTGTCTCTGAGCCAGTTTGCAACCCACCTAGTGATACAGGTGCTGATGCCTAGCTTAGTGAGTTTTTCTGTAATTCCCGAGTGGGGAATGGTATCAAAGGCCTTGGCCAGATCAAGGTAGGCTGTATGAACCACCTTGCCTTCATCCACAGCTCTGGTGATTGACTCAAAGAAGTTGACCAAGTTGATCAGGCATTATCTACCCTTCACAAAACCAAACTGTGTGGGATCCAGAGTTTGGAGATTCCCTATATCCTTGTTTGTTAGGTCCATGGTGATACATTCCATAGGGTTGCATATCAAACTAGTCAGGCTAATGCGACAATAGTTCCCAGGGTCTGTAGTCGCTCCTCCTTTGTGGAGAGTGATGACTGTAGCAGTGTGCCATTTGGTAGGGACAAAGCCTGAGATGAGACTGTGATTGAATAGGGCACACGTGAGGTGCCAGTTCACTCTGTAGTTCATGTAGAACACAGCCAGGTGCATTTATCAGGTCCCATAGAAGCTGTATTCTTGGCCTTGGACAGTGCTGTTTTAACCTGTATAGCAGTAATACTGAGTGCCTGGCAATCTACTGGTATTGTGACTGGTCCCTTGGGGGGGGGGGGGTAAAGTTGGCACTGAATCTGTCGGCCACTATATTGACCAATATCTGTTGGCTCGGTATAGGAGGTACTGTTGTGCAAAATAAAA
>NC_056728.1:1156416448-1156502190 GCF_019279795.1 Protopterus annectens
TATAGCCAATGACATTTCATTCTCAGTCTCTATACTAATCAAGCAATCCATATCAAAATGCCACATACCCTCCATCTGGAAAATATCTCATAATACCACTACATAAAGAAAGGAATTCTATAGGACTAACAAACTGTTGCCATTCTATCCCCTTTACCAAATATCCTAGAAAAATGCATTCATTCACAAATCCTACATTATCTCTTAGACAACAAACTTCTGGCAATCACTCAGTGTGATTTTCACCCTTATCATAGAACTACAACAGCCATTCTCAGCTTCACCAATGCCATTAACTATCACCATAACAAAGGTAAACTCATTTCTAATATCTTTCTAGAGCTCTCTAAGGCTTTTGATACAGTTTCTCACAATAAACTCTTATCTGCACTTTCCAATCTTAATCTGAGCTACTGCACTATTACACAGTTCCAAGACTATTTTTCAGGTCATACTCACGCAGTAAAATAGCAAAACATCCTATCTCCAAGTTCTGCTTGTTACTTTAGGACTTTCTCAAGGCTCTATAACTTGCACAACTTCTTTTTAACAAATTTACCAGCAACCTTCATACTGCAGCTCACATGCCACATTAATCCAATGATTCACCCCTAATCAGTTCTGCCTCATTATTCCAACAAATTCAAAAAATAATACAAGAATCCTTTACTGCAGTTGAAAACTGCCTAGCCAATTCTCAACTCATTCTTAACCCAGACAAAACTAAATAAGAAGTTATGTACCTACCATAACGTTCCATGTTAGTTGTCTTCTCTCACCTTCTTTCTTGCTTGATGGGTTCGGAGCCGATCCCTCGGCTCCGACTCGGCACTTGCTAAGCTCGAGAGTCACTTTTACCAGCTCGAGGCAGCCCCATATCCCATGATGCAAGGCGGTAAGTACCCAGATCTCGTTTGATGACAAAGGGCAATAGCACCAAGCATAAAATACTTCCCAAAGGAAGAAAGAAAACTTACAGATGGAAGAAGGACCAGGTCTGAATGGTCTTCAGCATAACAGTTTCTTATAACAAGGTCTGTCCAGGCCAGGAGGAAGGAGGGAGGGTCGCAAGAAAGAAGGCGGGAGAAGACAACTAACATGGTACGTTATGGTGGTACATAACTCTTAATGTTAAGTTGTCAATCTCGCCTTCATTCTTGCTTGATGGGACCGCGTCCCTAGCACCTCTATCCTGGGTGGCTCAATGGAACAAACTCTTGAGGACTGTAGAGCCAAAACTGGCTCTGTCCCTGGAGGCCAAGTCCAATTTGTAATGGGAAACAAAGGTGTGAGGAGTGGCCCAAGTGGCCGCTGCACAAATAGTGTCTAAAGGAAGTCTAGCTTGAAGGCTGTAGAAGTAGCTAAGCTCCTAGTTGAATGTGCTTTAGGTTTTGAGCACAGCTGTTTTCCCTGAGCAGATAAATTTCAGAGATGACTGAAGAAAGCCATCTAGACAAAGTCACTTTAGAAACAGGAAGGCCTTTTTTATTATCCGCATAGGAAACAAAAAGTTGATCAGATTTTCTAAATTTTTTTGTTCTGTCCAAATAATATCTAAGTTGACGGTGGACATCAAGATAATGTAGCTTTTGTTCAGCTCTATCTGAATAGTTGGGGAAAAATACAGGGAGATCAATGGATTGATTCAAATTGTTCTTTGAAGCGACCTTAGGCAAAAGGTTGGGTTAGTTCTCAAAGATGCTCTGTCTTTGTGAAAACCAAATAGGGGTCGAACCGATAGAGCATGAAGTTCAGACACCCTCCTGGCGATGTAATAGCCACTAGGAATAAAGTTTTCCAAGAAAGAAATTTCAGGAACAAGAAACAGCTGGCTCGAAGGGGAAGAATCAAGGATGTCAGCACTAAATTTAGATCCCACTGAGGAGGAGGATTCCTGATTGGAGGCTTTAGTAGGAAAATTCCTTTCAAGAAGGCCCTGCAGAGCCTATGGGACATAATATTATGATCTGCTATCCCAACATGAAAATTGGAAATAGCAGCCAATTGAACTCTGACTGTGGAAGAAGAGGAGCCTGCATGAAAAATCTCTGCTAAGAAGTCCAGGACTGCCTGAACAGGGCAGTAAAAGGATCAATATTCTTGGCCTTAGCCCAATAAGAGAAACGTTTCCATTTGCTTGTATAAATCCTCCTGGTAGAGGATTTTAGCGAAGCTACTAAGATGTCTCTAACTGGGTTAGAGATCAAAGGAAGCCTGGCTAAGGAAGGAAGTGGAGCAACCATGCTGTGAGGTTGAGAGAAGGGATTGACCGGTGCAGCTGACCCGATTGGTGAATCAGAAGATCTGGCACTGGGTCCAGATGCCACGGCTGCACCAAAAGGTGATGATGGAGGAACGAACCAAACTTGTCGAGGCCAGTAAGGGCAATGAGAATCAATTTGGCTCTCAAAACGTAGCTTTCTGGATCACCTGAGGGATCAGAGGAAATGGAGGGAAGGCATAAAGAAGTCCCTGGGGCCAATCCTGGGTCAGAGCGTCTCTGGGGATGGCCTGATAGAGGAAGAGGCTGAAAAAGTCTGGACATTTGCTGTTTTGGGGAGTAGCAAAAAGATCGCAACATGGACGACCCCATTCCAGAAAAATCTCTTCCGCTATAGATTGCTTGAGAGACCACTCGTGAGGCATGAGAATAGCTCTGCTCAATCTGTCCGCTACAATGTTGGTTTTCCCAGGGATATGCGTTGCTACCAGAAACCGATGAGAGGAGATCACCCATTGCCATAGTCTGAGCGCTTCTCGGCACAAGGGTAGGACTTGGTTCCGCCCTGTTTGTTGATATACCAAACTACAGACATGTTGTCTGTGTGGACTGCAATTGTCCCTACGGGAAGAAAGTCGTTGAGGGCTTGCAACGTTAAAAGCACTGCTCTCATCTCCAGGACATTTATGTGCAGATGGTACTCGAACGGCTGCCACGTCCATGAACCATCCTGCCCTGATAATGACCCCCACCCGATCAGGAGGCATCCGTGGTGACAGTGGCTATCGGGATGTGGGTACAAAGTACCTGCCTTGGTGAACCTGAGGAGATGTGATCCACCAAGCAAGATGCTCTTTGCATGTCTGTGTCACCAGAATCTGGTGACGCATTGGAAGTTGCTGGTATGACCATTGTGTGAACAGCATCCACTGAAGAAGGCATGTAGAATCGAGCCAGGGAAGAAGAGTAATGGCCGCAGCCATGAGACCTAATACCTTTAGAACCATTCTGGCCTGTACTTTCTTGTTGGCCAGAATGATCCTGACATGACTCTGAATGTCTGAAACTCTTTGATCTGTAAGGGTAGCTGACATCCGAACAGTGTTTAAGTTTGCCTATGAAGGTAATAGACTGGCAGGGCGATAAGGATGACTTTTCAAGTTGATTGAGATGCCCAAATGAGAACAAAGGTTTATTGTGTAATCCCTGGCTTGTATAAGCTGATGCCTGGTGGTGGCTGACAGGAGCCAGTCGTCGAGATACGGAAACACCTGGAATCCTTGAGGCCTCAGGTGAGCCGTGACCACCGCCATGCATTTGGTGAACACTCTGGGGGCTGTACTGAGAGCAAAGGGCAGGGCTCTGAACTGGAAATGACTGGACCCCAGCCGGCGGAGAAATCTCCTGGAGCGTCTGTGAATTTTGATGCGATAGCACGCATCCTGAAGATCTATTGAGCACATCCAGTTGTCCTTCTGTAAGAAGGGCAGAATTGACTGAAGAGTGACCATTCGGAATCTTGTCTTCCTGACAGCCTTGTTGAGTCTGCTGAGATCCAATATTGGTCTCCAGTCTCCCGTCTTTTGGGGACCAAAAGAACCTTGAGTAGATTCCGGCTCTGAATGGTCTATTGTAATTGGCTGAATGGCTCTTTTTTGCAGTAGTTTTGAGACTTCTAACTCTGCAATTTCCCTTAGACCGGGTGGTACATCTGGAAGGGAATTTGAGGGGAAGTGACTTTCCTCGAAAGGAATTATGTAACCCTTGGATATGATCGACTGTACCCATCTGTCTTGAGTGAGGGAATGCCAGGCTTCTGGATACAGTGATAATCTTCCCCCGACTGCCTCCAAGGAGGGACAGCCGGGCAACATCTCAGGGATGCTGAAAGGGCTTGTCAGAGAGACTCTGTTTCCCTGGTTTTTCGGACCCCCTCTGCCTCTAGAGCGGCGTCTGTTGTTGTTACCCCCTCTGCCTCTAGGGGTAAACTGACCACGTGAATCCGTGACTCCTTGGGATTTACGGAACCACATTTTCCCACCTTTCTGTCCTTTGGGATAAGGTCTAGAAGGGTGGAAAACGGACTCCAACAGCAGAAAGAGTCTTGCCGTCCTGTTCGCACCTGGTCAAGGTTTCCTTCACCTGAGGGCCAAACAAAGCTGACCCATCAAAGGGAGAATTTGTGAAGGACGCCTTAAAGGGATCCAGAAAATCACATAGCCGCATCCAGGCTTGGCGTCTAAGAGCCACACCTGTACCTCGGCTCTACTCGCTCCATCCGCAGCATAAGATATTAGCCGCATGGAGGAGTTTGCAATGGAATTGAGGGTTCCTAGCTGCGAAGCAATTTTTCTTGAGCCCCTGCAGCTGTAGGAACCTGAACTACTTCTCCCAGCTCATTGAGGATATCTCTTTTGAGTCTGGTGAAATGACATAGATAATGCAGCGAGCATAGCAAAGGTCGCTGAGGAAAACATCTGCTTACCGTACCTATCCATGGTCCTAGAGTCCTTATTAGGAGGATGGACGGTACGGAAGGATCTGCAAGTTCCTTTTGGTGGCGCAGCCACCACCATGGCATCAGCGGGGACACCCTTAGTGAGGAATTGCTTGTCACACGGGGCAGTGATAAATTTTGAAGGCCTCCTAGGGACTGGCTCTACAGAGTCAGGAGCTGCCCACGCCTTTCGTGCAATAACCTGCATAAGGGGGTCGAAAGGCGGAGACACCCAGGAGGTGGAGGGCCGAGATTCAAACGCCTCTAGGTACACTGACTCATCCTCAGAGGGATTGTTGGTGGGCCAGTTTCCCCTCTGTTTAAGGAGTTCTAGGATGTCTGAGAAGGAGACATCCTCAGAGGGGGATCTAGGGGATCCCTCTGACTCATCAAAGTCAGTATCCGAAGTGACAGACTCGGGGGAGTCTACATGTTTCCTCTTACAAGTCCTCTTCCTAGGAGGATCTCCCGAAACATCAGGAGAATCCTCGGAAGAGGGGGAAATTCCCAATGGGGAAACCTGAGGCGGAGGATCTCTGTGTCCTGTAGCAAGAGAAGTGGCAGAGATGTCAACAGGTACTATAGAGGGAGGAGCTACGGGAACAGACTGCTGACTGATACCAGTGGCCAGCACACTCATCACCTCGAATGCTCCCCTCCCAGGTAGGTCCGAGAGAACCCGTTCCGAAGAGCTAGGAACTCCAGGGACCACCGAAAGGGAAGTCTCAGAGGCAGATGTCGGAGCCGAGCTCACCAAGGCCGAGGCTCCAAGGGGAAGAGCGGGTTCGGACAAGGGTCCGATGCCACTCACCCCCTCGGAGGAGACCATGGAAGCCCGACCACCGAATCCCTCTAAGGAAGGTCTCGAAGAGGAGATAAGAGTAGAGGCTGAAGGAACAGAAGGGTATCCGTCCTCCAGCCGTAGCAGTAACCATTCCCGAAGACTCCAACTCCAAGCTCTGGGGTAGAGTTGAAGGAGGAACTGTAACGGGGTGTGGACCAACAGTCGTCTGTTGAGACGGACTATGTAACATTTGGGCCAGTACCTGTGACTTAAGTAATCTACTGACCACTCTCCCTAGGTCATGATCTGACAGTCTGGATGACCTTGAAGATCGGCTCCGATGGCTCCGTTCCGAAAGAAGAGGTGAAGCCGGAGCCGAAAGAAGAGGTGAAGCCGGAGCCGAAAGTATCGGCTCCAAGGAAGGAGACCTCGACCTCTTCCTGGAATGAGCCATCGGAACCGATACTATAGATCCTGTCGGAGCCGAAGACTTATCGGAGCCGACAGGAAGCCTCGATGTATCGGCTCCAGCCGGAGCCGATACAGCCACCAAAGTAACGGTGTCGGAGCCGATCGGAGCAGACACCGATGCCTGCGCCACATGGGGGTCGGAACCGATCGGAGCCGACACCGAAGTGGTCGATGCAGACTCGGCACCGATAGCCATCTGTGCCGAAGGCTTTGTTAAGCCAGAATCGGCTCCAGCCGGAGCCGATCTCGACTCGGAACGAGTCGGAGCCGAGGCCGCAGGCTTAGACACAGAAGCCTGGGCCTTGGAAGATTTAGCTGATTTTGATGGAGCCGACTTAGCCGGAGAGCCCTCCGGCTTAAGAAGGCCCCTAAGTATCAGCTTGTTGCGTCTTTCCTGCAGGACTCTCTGGCTGAAGGAATGACAAATAGCACAGGAGTCCTGCAGGTGAAGAGGCCCCAGGCAATACAGGCAAGAAGTGTGACCGTCTGTCAGAGACATCTTCTGACAGCACGAGTCACACTTCTTAAAACCTGAGACCCTCTCCTTTGACATGGTGCTGCACAAAACACACACACACACCAGTCAAAAATTTAAATTAAAGAAAATACCAAAAAGGTATTCCTAAAAACAAACACACACACACCCTAACAGGGAGGGGATGGGATGGGTAAAGTTTGACTAAAAAAAATTAAAAGAGACAGGAATTTTCTGTCAGGAAATCTAAATAATTAACTTATAACTAACAATAAAAGGTTTTTTAACAAAAAGGGGCTTAAATATCAATAAAGTGAATCACTTACCAGGAGCTGGTAAAAGGAGGACCTCATAAGCGAAGCGGCAAACGAGATCTGGATACTTACCGCCTTGCATCATGGGATATGGGGCTGCCTCGAGCTGGTAAAAGTGACTCTCGAGCTTAGCAAGTGCCGAGTCGGAGCCGAGGGATCGGCTCCGAACCCATCAAGCAAGAATGAAGGCGAGATTGACAACTTAACATCTGATGTTTCACTCCGCCAAAGCCACTACTCCCACCACTTCTTTCACAATCACTTCTAATAGCAATACCTACATTATTCCTGTAACCCAAACTACACTTCTAGGGGTCATCATTGATCAAAACATGAAATTTGATATGCACATTGCCCAAACAATAAAGAAAGTGCATAAAAATGTAAAGCAAAAACAGAAGGATCCAGACCACTGCAAATAAAATCATATATTTAATGAAAAAAGACACAGGGCAAGCGCTTTCACAGCTGCAAGCTGCTTCATCAGACCAGCTGTGAAAGCGCTTACCCTGCGTCTTTTTTCATTAAATGTATGATTTTATTTGATGTGGTCTGGATCCTTCTTCTGTTTTTGCTTTACATTTTGACTACTTTGTTGAAGGATCCGTTTACCTGCATCCTGATTTCTTTTTGGATTAAAGTGCATAAAAAAATTGGAACTCTACACAGGTGCAATAAATACCTCATCAACAATACTAAAACAATTATTGATAGAACCAACCCAGTCTCCACACTTTGCTATGCATCCCCCCATTTCACTAACCTTAATAAATCTGATTTAACTAAACTACATTGCTGTTGCAACAAAATAGCAAAAATTTCACAACCAGTCTCACCTATCGATCTCATCACTGCCAGGCCCTTAAACAACTACCCTGGTTAGAACTACCAAATCTGCTTACCCTCAACCAACTCACAATGGCCCATTAAATAATTCAAACTGAAAAAACACCAGTCCTTCAAGACATATTAATCCAGTAATCAAACAAATGCATTGTTAAGATTCAGTAATAAATTACTAATCAACATAACCAGAGGTAAAAACAAAGCTGCCAACTTTATTGCTAAAACTTGGAACAATTTGCCCCTTAACATTAGAACCACAGCCAACAAAATAACCTTTAAAAACCTTCTCAAAACACACTTAACAAGTTCATGGATTTCTCTGTGTTCCATCCCAAACTAAACCCACTTTTAATTCCCCCTACCAATATTTTATCTTATTTTTATTTTTCCTAACTTTTCTAACAAGTTCCTCACTCTCTCTAATATGGCAAACTTATTTGTTATTCTTTATGCATGACAAGTTATCTGTTATAATATTGCTTGTAAAAATATTGTTTTATTATATTTCTTGTAATGTTTTAAAACTGCAGTGGAGCTTTTCTCCCCGGGCCTCTGCTCCACTAAAATGGACCTGTTCAGCCCAGTCGGATTTTCTCAGTAAACAAATGTTAAATAAATAAAATTATTTGTTGTGGCAAATTAGTGAGGACTGAATTCAGTAAATAATGACAGTCATTTGAGTTTCGAGGTCATAGCCTTCAGAAAATGCATGGTAACGCAGGTCTATTTATTACAGCAACTTTCTATGCTTATAATAACAATATTTAAAATGTGTCCCTATTTTTGAGGCTTTGTCAAGATTTTTTTGCACTAAGAGGTTGAGAACTACGGAGGTAACTTTGGAGCTTTTCTCCCAGGGCCTCCTCTGAAAATGGGTTCTCACCCAGTCAGACTATCCTGGTAAATAAAATAAAATGAAATAAAAAAAAAAATACAACTTACTTCCCTGGCTGTCTAGCTGTTTCAGCCAATCAGGTCCCTTGCTTTACTGAAATGGACCTGACCGAGTGCAGCTTACACGCAACAGTTTAAAAAAAATCAGACTCAAGTGGTGACATTACAAGCCGTGCAGTCATCTAGGAGGTGCTGAACAAGGCACGGAGGAGGTAGAGAAACCCACAACTGCTTTGCGTAGGTGCCTTTGTATGCAGGGAGATAACTGGGGACTCTCCAGGTTCAGTGGGTGCCTAACACTGGCTATGAAACCATGGCCAACAAAATAACCTTTAAAAACCTTCTCAAAACACACACAGCAAGTTCATGGATTTGTGCATGTTCCAACCCAAACAAAATAACCCACTATTACTTCCCCCTGCCCACTACCAGTATTTTATCTTATTTTTTATTCTTCCTACCTCCTCTAACAAATTCCTCTCTCTCTAATATGACAAACTTCTTTATTATACTTTTTGCATGACCTCTTATCTGTTGTAATATTGGTTGTAATTTTTTTTTATTATTATATTTCTTGTAATGTTTTAAAACTGTACTGGAGCTTTTCTCCCCAGACCTCTGCTCTGCTGAAAATGGACCTGTTCAGCCCAGTCAGACTTTCCTGGCAAACAAATGTCAAATAACCAAAATAAATTGTTGGGGGAAATCAGTGAGGACTAAATTCACTAAATAATGACTTGATAATATTAATTTGAGTTCCAGACGTCATATTCTTCAGAGAATGCATGGTAGCACAAGACTGTGTATTCTAGCAACTTTCTAAGGTTATAAAAAATATTTAAAATGTGTCCATATCTTTGAGGCTTTGTCAGGACTTTTTCTGCTAAGAGGTTGAGAGCTACATAGGTAACTCCGAATCTTTTCTCCTTAGGCCTCTGATGAAAACAGATTCTTGCCCAGTGGGACTATCCTGGTAAGTAAAAGTAAATAAAATACATTTAAATAAAAAAAAAATACGACTTACTTCCCTGGCTGTCTGTCTGCTGCAACCAATCTGGTCCCTTGTTTTACTGAAACAGACCTGACTGAGTGCGGCTTACAGGCAAAAGTTAAAAAAAAAAAAAAAAGCGGACTCATGCGATGACGTTACACAGCTGTGCGAATGTCTAGGAGGTCTCAACAAGGCAAGCATAGTAATCACCTAATAAAGCATGTAGTGTATGTATTTGTCTTGCAAATCCAGAATTAGAACAGCGAACAGTTGTGACCGTCTTTATCCACAGACAGTCCCTCACACCCACTACATGCTCAAAGCATCTGGTTTAAACTCACCATGATAAAAAGTAGTAATAATTATTACACTAAGGTATTTTTGGTTCGCAGAAACACTAATCACAAATTTTATTCCAGCTTGATTCACCTGCATGCTCACTAGTCATTCAAAGTTAGAACTGCAAACAGCAAGGCTAATAATTTTATCTACAGTCAGCCTTCTACAGCATCTGGTTTGACCGTGCTGGGATAAAAAATAGTGAAAAAATGGTTACTGTAATGTATTTTTCCAGTAGTCATTCAAACAGGAGACATAACATGTATTCCTCCTTTATTCAAATGATCATTAGTCTGGCAAACTAATTGTAAAGTCAGAATTATTGAATTACAACAGCTATCAGCAGGGCCAATCATTTTATCCACAGATGACCTCCATATCCACTGCATAATTGAAGTACCTGGTTTGACCCTGCCAAAACTAAAAAATAATATAATTATGGTTACAGTAATGTGTATTTGTTACACAGACAGAGTAGCCACAGCCATACCTCTCAACTTCTTAGCTGAAGAAATCTGGCCAAAGCCTAAAATAATGGGAGGACAAAGAACCAACAACAGGGACATAATTTTAAATATTGCTCTTATAAACTTAGAAAGTTGCTAGAATAACTGGTTTTATGTTAGCACACATTTTCTGTATGATATAAAGTCTGAAACTTTTATGTGGGTCACTGTTTAGTGACTTTAGTCCTAAGTGATTTGCCAGAATCTGCAAAAATATGAAAAGTTGAGAGATTTGGTGTGTGTGTGTTTATAGAACCTCCATAAGCATGGACTAGGCTGTGAATGACAGCTGACAGGCATAGAACAGTGGTGGCAGCAATGCTGCCTGTTCATCACTGGCCCAAGTGTTTTATTTATTTTAGCACATAAAAATGAGAGAGTTAATATTTAATAGACAGTGGTCTAGCATTCCCTACTTTTGTTTGTAGAATGTAACAGGATAGAACACTATTGCAGAATAGGCTGGCATGGAAATAACACCTTGCTGTCCTCATCTCTCAAATGAACCTGAGTTTGGCTAAAAAAAACTTCTTCTGTCCCTCCTAATTCCTCCTAAAACTGATGATTTAGGAACAAAATAGGTGGATAATACTTAATAATTAGAGTTACAGACTTTTACTTCTGGAAATGCATGCTAATTCACATTCTCAACACTTTTTGTCAATTTCTCAACCTACACGTACTGTTTTAAAGTGCCCCTTATTTTCCCTGATTATTTTTGGATTTGTTCCTGAGCTTGGAGATGAGATGAAAACTATGACACTACTATGTAGTCCAACAGCACTGAATAAACAACCAACAGCATTGAATAAAGAATGCATGGAAAAAAAATGAAACCTGAAGAAAGTACAGTTTTGTACCTACCATAAATGTAGATGTCCGAACTGGATAGCATCTGCAGTCATAACAAGTGGGTTGTCCTGTCAGGCAGCCCTGCAGTCGGCCGGATTCCAAAGTCCGGGTCCGGCTTCGGCTGATGTCGCACTCCACCCGACATCATCTCTGTTGGCCTTCGGGTATAAAAGCATCAGCCGACGCCATTTTCCTCAGTGTTTCTTGCCCCAGATGCCAGTAGCCCTCTTGCAGGCTAAAATTTGGATAGATGCCAATGTTTCCAAATAGATAGAGGTAAACACAACAATAAGCATATATGTACATATATACAAACAAATACACCATAAAAGACTCCCCCCCAACAGCTAGCTATTAGGAGGGTAAACACCCTAGGAGTACCACAGAGGGGAAGGAGGGAGGGTAATCCTGACTGCAGATGCTATCCAGTTCGCACATCTACATTTATGGCAGGTACAAAACTGTACTATGTCCTTCATGGATGCATCTGCAGTCATAACAAGTGGGTAGAATACCATAGCCAACTAGGGGAGGAGGATAAAAGTAGATTATGGTGTGGTTAGGATCCCTTGCAGTACAGCAGTGGCAAACCCTGCTCGGGATCTGGAATATAGAGGCAAATTATAATGCTTGGCAAATGTATGCACGGAGGTCCAAGTAGCCGCCTCAATAATGTCTTTGGTTGCCACTCCTCGTAAGAAGGCTGTGGTAGTGGCTGTTGCCCTTGTAGAATGAGGTCTTATGTTCTGTGGAATTGGTTTTCCGTGGAAGGAGTAACAGTATCGAATGCAATTTCCGATCCATTTGGAGATTGTCTGTTTGGAAATAGCTTTTCCTTCCCTTCCTGTTGCATAGGCTACAAAAAGTTGGTCAGTCTTTCTGCTATTTTTTGTTCTGTCCAAGTAGTAGCGTAGCTGTCTATGTACATCCAAGGTATGCAGTATTCTTTCCCCTCTGTTTTGTGGGTTGGGAAAGAAGGTAGGTAGGTGGATTGCCTGGTTTAAAGACACTCTGGATACCACCTTGGGCATAAATGTAGGATTAGTCCTCATGGACACTCTATCTTGGTGGAAGATTAGGAAGGGTTGCACTGCCATTAAGGCCTGTAGTTCTGAAACCCTCCTTGCTGAAGTAATTGCCAGTAGGAAAGCAGTTTTCCATGACAGGTGTTGTAGGTCTGCTGTTGCTGCTGGTTCAAAGGGTGATAGTGTCAGCTTTTCTAGCACAAAGTTTAAATCCCAAGCTGGTAATGGTGGTTTCCTTGGAGGTTTTACATTCTTGATTCCTCTGAGGAACTGCCTGAGCAAAGGGCGAAAAACAGGTGGATCAAAGCTGTATTCTGCTGAAATAGCTGATGCATGTATCTTGATGGAGGAGTAGGACAGGCCTGAATGAAGAAGTTCGCCAGATACTCCAGAATGTTAGGCATATCTATGTTTGACACATCTTTTCCTCTTTCCGTACTCCAAATGACAAACCTTTTCCATTTTCCAGCATAGTTCCTTCTTGTTGAAGGTCTGCGTGCTTCAAGAATAATGTCTTTAACTCTTTGGGAAAGTTCTGGGTTAGCTGCTGCTATGTGATGTTCCATGCAGTCAGTTGCAGCGTTTTAGGTTTGGATGTATGATGCTGTAGTTGTTCTGAGTTAACATCAAAGGCATCAGGGTATTGGCCACATATTGTTCGAGACATGCTCTTCAGTAGTGGGTACCAGTGTTGTCTTGGCCAGTTTGGAGCTATCAGGATTATCCTTGGACGTTCTTCCTTGATTTTTAGTAGTACCTTGTGTATCAAAGGAAGAGGTGGGAATGCATATGCTGTTAGGCCTTTCCAGTTGAAGGAGAGTGAGTCCACCTTCCATGCTAGTGGGTGGAATGTCCTTGTGCAGAATTTTTGAGCTGGTGATTGAGAGGTGATGCGAATAGGTCTATCTGTGGCATTCCCCATTTCTTTGAGATGGTCTTGAAGATGTCCGGTGCAGCTTCCATTCGTGGGCATCCGTGGTTCTGCTTAATATGTCTGCTAGAGTATTGTCTTTTCCCGGTACAAATATTGCCTGTAACTGAATGTTGTAGCTGAGTGCCAGGGTCCACAGCTCCAAGGTCATTCTGCATAGGGGGTATGAATGAGTGCCTCCCTGTTTGTTGATGTACCACATGACTGTGGTGTTGTCTGTCCTTATCATCAACTGGCCCTCTTTGAGAAATGGTTTGAACTTTTGGATTGCCAGTTTTACTGCCAGCATTTCTTTTAGATTGATGTGCAGATGAAGTTGATCCTGTGTCCACAATCCTTGCACGCATTTGTCCAGCATGTGGGCCCCCATCCTAGGTCTGAAGCGCCTGTTGTGATGGTCTGGCTTGGTTGACATCTGCGAAAGGGTAGGCCTGGGTTTGACTGGCATGCCTGAGCCCACCATAGGAACTCCTGTTTTAAGCATGGAATTAGTGGAATTTCTGTTTCTAGACTGTGTCTGTGCTGGGACCATAAATTCTTTAGGTACCACTGTAGTTTCCTCATATGTAGTCTGGCAAATGGGACCAAGATTATGCATGATGCCATGAAGCCCAAGGCCTGCAGAACTTTTCTTGCTGTTAACTTGTTCAGTTTTGTTAGTGCCAAGAAGTAAAGAGGAAGTTCTTTGTTTTTCTGTAGTCAGGAATGCCATTTGTTGTACTGTGTCCAATTCCGCTCCCAAGAATGTCCTTGTTTGGGATGGTATCAGCCTTGACTTTTGTAAATTGACTGTGTATCCCAGTCCTTGTAGCAAGTAAATGACCCTTTGTAAATCTGTTGTCAGCTTGCTTTTGTTGTCCCCTTGTAGCAGGCAGTCGTCCAGGTATGGGTAAATTTGAATTCCCTGTAGTCTGCAATGGGCGATTACTGATGCCAGGCATTTTGTGAATACTCTGGGCAGTAGATAAGCCAAAGGGCAATGCTGAGAATTGATAGTGCTCTGATCCTGCAAGAAATCTGAGGTATCTTCTGCAGATTGGTCGAATGGGGACGTGCAGGTATGCCTCCTTGAGATCTAGAGTTACCAGCCAAGACTCCTTGCCCAGCATGGGAAGAAGTTGCTGTAGGGTCAGCATTTTGAATTTTGGGACAATGATGTATGTATTTAAGGTGGACAGGTCGAGAATTGGTCTCCAACTTTTTCCTTTCTTGGAACTAGGAATAGTCTGGAATAGAACCCCTTTCCTTGTTCTGCTGTTGGCACTCTTTCCACAGCTCTCATGTTTGCTAACTCCATTATCTGGCGTAGAGCCTCTGTTTTTGATTTGGAGGTAGATTTGGCATTCCTCTTTGACTGGTAAAGTGTGGAAGTGAAACCGGTAACCTTGATCTATGGTTTGTAAAATCCACTTGTCTTTTGTTATGTAGTGCCAGTTCTTTGAAAATAAGGTTAACTTTCCGCCTAGAGGAGCTGCTATTTGTTCCCTGGTAGGCGGATTTAGGATTAAGTCACTGTGGTTGTGCTGATGTAGTGGCAGTGGCTGTGTCTGTGCCTCTGTTGTTACCTTGCCACTGTCGTCCTCTGTAGGCACCTCCTCTGGATTGGTTTCTGCCTCTGGAACGTCTATTCCTGCCCCTTTGAAATTTTGTGGAGTCAGGAAAGGACCAATTTTGGCAGGCCAGTTCCTGCTAAACCTTGGGGTTGAACCTGCAAGAAATCTTTAACAGTTTGAACAGATTTTGCCTTTTCTTCCATTTTCTTCATAACCTGCTGGGCAGGTGTACCAAACAAACTTGTCTTGTCCATAGGAGCATCTAGCAACTTAGCTTTAACATGATCCGTAAAGCTTGTTCCTTTAGCCATGCATGTCTTCTTATCACTGTGCCTGTCATGGCTGATCTAAATGAAGCCTCCAGTGCATCATAGCCACATTTTAAGGAATGGTTGCTAACCTGTTGTATGTTATTTACCATCTCTAATACATATTTCTTATCAAGAGATTCATCAGTGGTTAGTTTTTAGTTAACTGATCAAGCATAAACTCTTGGTATTGTATCATGTGAAACTGACAGTTTAAAGCTCTAGCTGAGAGAGTAGCTGAAGTGTAGACCTTTTTACCCCATCTGTCTAATGACCTTGCTTCCCTTTCAGAAGGAATAGGGTTTTTAGCTGTGGTCGCGGCTACAGCCTTGGGACCCTGGGATATAGTTTCTGGGTCTGCAAGTGGGGCCTTGTAAAGGTGGTGATGAGTATCTGGCACCCTGTAAAATCTGTCTGGTTTGGCAGGGGCTGGGGGTAAAGAATCTGGAGCGGAGCAAACATCATTGAAAGCATCATCCACCACAGAGAGAACAGGAGGTATAGCTAAGGGCCTGTGCTGTGGGAGGTGCAGAAAAGTTCTAAGTCTTTTTCTGGAGTCTGAAAAATCCTGTTGCTGCCATTGGAACTGTTCTCGCATGGCATGCAAGGTTTCCCCAAAGGAGAATTCTTCTGGTGGGGAAGCAGCTGGAATGGATTCTTCAGCATCAGAATCTTCAAAATTGGAGAAGGGAGCCTCTGGCTGGTCAGTTATGTCTGATTCATCAGCAGAATCATCAGAAGACACTGGCTCAGGGGGCTCTGCCCTAGGTCTCTTCTCTGGGGGCTGAGAGGCCCTGTCTGGGTGAGACTGAGATCCTCTAATTAAAGAAATTAAATCTTCTGCCAAAGAAAGCATTTGAGAACTAGAAGAGGGCCTGGATGTGGGGGGTTTAACAGGCACTGTTTTAGTAGTCTTGGCTGCTTTAGCCCTGGCGAAGGCCTTAATGGACATGACTGCTGGAGGCCTAGCAGCACCACGTGCTGGGGTAGAGACATCCAAGTGGATGGTGTCTGATAAGTCAACCACCGTAGTGGGTAAAATTTCTGAGGTCGATTCAAGAGTTGTAGCAGGGGCCTCAGTTGTAAGAATAGGTTCAGCTGTATTTTGATCAGTTTTCTCGGTTTCAGCCGAAACCGAGACACTCGCGGTTTGCTTTACCGTGGTTTCGGCCGAAACCGCGGACCGCGAGTGTCGGTCTTTATCTTTGCGTTTTTTGGTAGATTGGGTAGTCGGAGGATCCGACGGCATAATGTACGCAAAATCAGAACCGAAAAACTGTTCTGCAAACTCCGACCGACGCCTAAGCGTTCGTCGGTTGAAGGAGGCACAGGCCGAACAGGCTGCTACGTCGTGGGCTGGGCCTAAACAAGGCAGACAGTAAGAGTGGAAATCTTTATGAGGTATTTGTTTCCCACAGGTTAAACAATTGTTAACTTTTTCTGACATCGGCTGAGGCAAGAAAGAGTCCCCAACGGGGTACTTAGCTTTAGAAGTCGTATTCGGTAGAAGTAATCTCTGGATCCGACCGACCGGCACTTGCGAACAGCTTCTGCTTCGGGCGCCACGCGGCAAGAAAGACTGAGGAAAATGGCGTCGGCTGATGCTTTTATACCCGAAGGCCAACAGAGATGACGTCGGGTGGAGTGCGACATCAGCCGAAGCCGGACCCGGACTTTGGAATCCGGCCGACTGCAGGGCTGCCTGACGACAGGACAACCCACTTGTTATGACTGCAGATGCATCCATGAAGGACATCTCTGCTGCAGCATGCATTATACAACACCCACCCCCCAAAAGAAAAGAAAATGCTGTTGGAGTTAATGTGCAAATCAAGAGCTCTTGTTAACAGCAGTTACTACATTTAGAAACAGCACTTGTAACTATTATTAGGAAAAACTATGCAACCGGGACTGAAAATTTAGCTATTTTATACTAACCGGAATTGCGCACTGAATACCGCATTTAAATACCGGCATTTACAAACCGGTATTTCTTTGTAAATGCCAGTATGCACTGCAGATGTTTTACTGCTCGGTAACTTTTAAATCACGAATGCATTATGAACTAAAGGAAATAAGTAAATTACAAAAAGTAAAACATAGATAAAGTGTCAAAACTGCACTGCAATGTCACTTCAATTATCTGCAGGTATTATTACCAAAAAGTAACGAATACATTTACTACACCAGCACAAATAATTTAAATTACACACAAAATTAATGTAAAAGTGCACCTTATGACATAGAACTCGGTCTGATGCAATGATCTGAAGATTTACATACTGCAGTGTCCCCATTAACGTTTCATATTGTTTCAAGAAAATGCTCGTTCATGGAAACTGTTCGTTCTACTAAAAGAATTAGAATACTCTATAAAATTTGTCCAGGATCTTGGGTCCTTTGACCTTAGCTTGACTCTTGCAAAGAAATTAAGAGGTATGGCAAGGAAGTGATCAAAAGAAGATGGCTACAGTGCAACTATATTGCCGTATTTAGGCATTCAAGTTTTTTTTTTTTTTTTTTATTTCAAACTGCGATTTTGTTTTGTAAAGCTCGAAGCTCCATAGACAGAGATTAGTGCCTTTGGGAACCAAAGTAGTATTGTTTCTAATTTCCACTGGGAATGAAAACAAGCCTGGAAACGTAAAGCAGGGTCAGATTTAGAGAACGGAAGGCAGGGAAGGGGGTGTGTATAGTGACGTAACACTGTGGGTGGTACTACCTGTCAAAACTGAGAGCGGGACGCTCCTGAAGTTAAAAAAAAGTGAATTTATACAAAATGAAACAGAAACATGCAGGCAAAGTATGATAGGTCAGATGTATATAGCTTAAGCTATGCACTGGTGTGAAAAAAATAAAAAGTGTTCTGAAAGCTGCATCTTTGACACTCTCCCTTTAAGCTAAGCATACCTTCTAAGCACAGACCCAGTAACAGCAGCTCTGGCCAGAGGCCTCTAAAGAATCAAAACCACATTGCAAAGAATGTTTTCCAACTTTTTCAGCAGAATGCATCAAGTCCTGTAAATCTTTATTTTCCACACAGTCAGGAATCAACATCATTATCCGTTTAAGCAGTCCAATAACATGTTGCTGATATTTTAACATATGAAATTGGCAGTTTAAAGCTCTTGATTGCCAATGTTGCAGAAGTATAAACCTTTTTACCCCATCTATCCAGCGCCCTGGAGTCTCTATCAGAAGGAGTAGGATTTTTAGCAGTAGAAGCCTTAATGCCCTCGGGCCCCTGAAAATAGTCTCTGGATCTGCAACAGGATTTTTGAAAAGGAACTTGTGGGACCCGGGAACCCTGTGAGCAGGAGGCAGGGGATCAGGGGCCAAACTAGATTCAGAGAAAACATCAACAACAATGTCTAGTACAGGAGGTATAGCCCAAAGGCCTATGCTGAGGTAGAAGGAAATCCCTAAGCCTCTTTTTTCAATCAGAAAATTCCTGGGCTTTCCCAGTGAAAATGCTCCCTTAAAAGTATGTAAAATTTCCCCAAAAGAAAAATCCTCTGGAGGGGAAGCAGAGGGAATAGAATCCTCTGCATCAGAATCCTCATAAGTAGATGTGGACAAATCCAGGTCATCAGAAGAAACACAATCCTGATCAGAAGATTCATAATCAAGCTCAGCCCTAGGCCTCATGGGGGGGGGGGGGGTTTGACTACCCCTGATTAGAGTTTAGATCTTCAGCCATTTTTATCATTTGTTTTTTAGGCATAGGGGCCTGATCATGTGGCCTGGGCGTTGTTTTTTCAGACATGGATCGAGATTTAGGCCTTGGTAATGAAGGAGGTGTTGATTTAATATGCAAGTCTGTAGGCCTGAATACATCCTCAGAAGCTGGTGCCTGCAGAGTGGATCCGGACCCATCCAAGGTAGACACATCCGCGGGTTCCATAGTATCTCGCGGCACACCGGACTCCGAATGGGTCTCCGTAGACGCCTGTGAATCAGAAGTAGCGGGTATCAGGGGCTGTGAAAGTGCCTCACTGAGTATTGGCGACTGGCTTAGAAGCGTCGTTGGCAGTTTTGGACCTCGGCGGCCTGTCTCTGTCTGTATCTTTGCGTTTTTTTTGGAATCCCGGTAGTCGGATGGTTAACTGGTTTTCTGGATAACTAACAGAGAACCGAAATATTTAGAGGCAAAAATATACAGACGACGGATGGTGCATTGATTAAATAAGGCACAAAACTGTCAGCAAGGTACGTCGTGGTCAGGGCCTAGGCAAGGAATACAGTACGAATTAAAATCTTTATGAGGTATTTGCTTTCCACAAGTAATGCAATTATTAACTTTTACGGACATCGGTAAGGAGCAAGAAAAAAAAGTTTCCCCAATGGGGTACTTAGCTTTAAGTTGAAGACTTCGGTTCTGAAACTCGAAAACGAAAATTTCAGGAGTCGGTCGACTGGCACTTGCGAACTGCTTCTGCTTCGGGCACCGCACGGCAAGAAAGACTGATGAAATGGCGTCGGCTGCATGTTTTATACCCCTGATGACCTGACGTCATGAAAGAAGGGACAGCAACCGACACAGGACCCAAGACTTTGTTAATCAGGCCAACTGAGGGCAACCTGCAAGCAGATTATCCAAATGTAATGACTGCAAAAGTGAAACATGAAGAACATCACCTCATTTTGAAGACAGTATTAGTCCTTATAACATGGTAAAAGATCTGTGTCTGTATGCTGTACACATACAGATATGTTTGTTTAGTCTTGTAGGATTACGAAAATTATACATTTGCCATATTTTTCATTATTATGGCCATATCTTTGCAAGGGAGCAGGGTGAAGACACACATGATGCATCATTTTGAAACTGACACTGGGCCACAAAACTTGTACACTGGCATGTAGTCTCAGTCTGTTACAGGTGATGAGATATTATGCTTTATCAATTATGAGAAATATAATAATCATATTTCTGTGAATATGTCAGTAAAGGAGTATCCCACAGTAATGGTTAAGGTATAATTTTAAACCGGACATTCAAACAAATTAATTAGAAATTGTTTGGGTCTACATGGTTCAGTCACCAAGATATTGTGATTTGTTTTACCGAAAAGGTAAAAAATATGCATAATATCAGCATTCCTTGGCAAATATTTAATAATGACTTGGATACTCACCATCAACATTTACAGTGTTGGAAAGATCAGTGTCTGCTGAACAACTTTCGCATTTACATTTTTAGTCTAGCTCTTATGGTTAAAGAATTATGAATATTGTTTTCTGTATGGTATTACAAATGGATTACCTGAAAATGAGCCCAGGCTGCACTGTTCCTATGGTGGAAGTAAGCAGGCAGCATTTTCTGAGCTGCTCCGGAGTGAATGAGAAACTTTCAAACTGACAATGAAAGTTGAAAAGTGCACACCTGTTTAAAAATACAGTTAAGTCTTGTGAGAAAATATTACACAAACTCCTATCTTAAAAATAACTTTTCGAAGCATGAAAGAATACAAATTTATGTGGAAGTTTTCTCCCCCAAAGGGAATTTATCTGCCCAGCAAAGAAAGGGTATAAGCAGACCATCGATCCTCAAAAGTTCACAGGAGTGCTGTCTTTAATGGCAGGAAAGCTCTGAGCCACAACTAGGACTTTGCCACACTCACACAATTATTCCCAGGAAATGGTACAGACTTTGAGATTCCCTCAGAGAAGTTATTTTTGAGACCAAGTGGTGAGAAGCCAGGCATCTACTTGCTGAAAAGCCTTGGGTCCTTGCAGAAGCAGACTAGCTGCTACCACAGTCAGTCTGTTGAACAGAGGCAGAGGTTCGATTAAACAGAAGCATCTGTAAATGGTAACAGACTCAGATTCGGAGGTGCAGATACTTGGGAGTAAGGCATATAAAAGTGGGAAAAGTTTGAAGTTTCACACAGTCCTCTAATATCTGCACAGTCTTAAATCTACATGTTACAGAGCACGGTCCCAACATTTATCACATCTGGTGTTTTTTTCCTTAATCCCTTCAAAGGGACTGACCTTGCCTGGCAAAGAAAAAAGCCACAAAGCTGTCCTGAAGTTGTGTGTTCTCACATAGTTTCAAAGTAAAATCAAGACAGCTTGCTGCAACTGATATCCTGATGAGGGATGACTAACATGAAGAAAAGTTATAATGGGGAGACATTTACTCTGGTCACATTAAAAATTCTCTCAGCTAAGCCCATTACTGTCTATTGTGGCTCCATTCACCTTGTCTCTTGCCCAAACGTACAAACACATGCAGAAAGGCAGGTTTAATTATTTTTATTATTATTATTAAGGAAGTACATTTACTGTTAAATATTTTTTCACAATTTAAAAAAAGTGTGACACAGTCTCATCAAAGAATGAATGTTTCAAAAGGATGGGACAACGTTTCAAAACATCTTCCATCTTCCAGAAGACAAACTTCTTAGGCCTATTAAAAGAAAAGGAAAAACATTGATTACTTGAGCTCATTAGAAAGAGACCACCACATAATTTACTGTTCAGGAACAGTTACAGAAAATGCTCCAAAACACACTCCTGCCACCATGAGAATTTCTGTGCACTATACTCACTACTCCTGATGCAGAATACACAAACATCTCCCCTTACACAGCAACCCTCATTTAAAATATACATTTTCAGCAGTCAATACCACTAACCTTTTCCTTAGTCTCTCCATCACTCTATAACTCAATCTACAGCCATCTCCAAATTTCCCTTGCATTAGTCCAGTGATCTCAAAGTGACTCCATCCATTCATATTTACATGATCTCCAAAAACATACTGCATCCCAAGAAATGGCAGCTATTAACTTAAAGGAGAACCGCACCCTAAGACTCAAAAAACGTGTTTATTTCATCATGGTTTCGTTTTTCCTACATTTTAAACACCACTCTGGGACTATTTACAGGTTTTTACATGCAACTCCAGAGTCGGGTCTGGCATCTTGAAGCAATTCCGATTGTTCGGCCTGCCTCTAGGTACCCCCTAATGCAGTGCTCACCTGTAAAAAGTTACATCATGCAAGCCTCTTTCTTCCAAAAGCTCTTGTCACTGCATTGATTTTACATGCATACACTACTATCTTTCAGTCACTTTTAAGTAACATTTCATGTCATTCAATGAGTACTTAAAACACAAACAGTGCAAATGCCACAAAGCAAGACTTTCAAAAGTGCTTTTTACTGCTACCTCTTTTTAGAATAGCTAAACTGCAGTTTTTTTTTGTGAAACCTGAACTGTACTATTTTGACTAGTCTCCCATCCCACTTCACACCTAACTTCCCTAGCTGTCAAAGTGCTAAGGGTAATTTGAGCTGTTACCTGCTGTGATTGACAGCTCACAGCAGGAGACTTAACTCATGTACCATTTCCTTGTTCTAGCCTTTACTTTCTCTATGGGTGGACCAGGGAGCTGTGACATTACAGCATGGGTGGGTTTTTAGGACCAGGGAGCTGTGACATTACAGCATGGGTGGGTTTTTAGGACAGTCACGATGTCAACTTGGGGAGGGAATTGGCCAGAAAACTACATATATTCAGTGGCCTTGATGACATCAGTAAATTGGAGACTTTTTCAGGGTGGGATAACAAGAAGTTATGTACTCACCATAACGTTCGATGTATGTAGTCCATCTCGCCTCGCATTCTTACCCGTGGGTTCGGACCGATTTTACTAGCTCGAAGTCTTTCATTGGCTGGACTAAGCAGGTATCCCATGGTGCACTGCTCCATATCCCCAAATCTAGTTTGCTGCGAAACTCATTTATACTCCATGCACACATCACATCCAGGTAAAGAATAAGCTAAGCAAGGTAACTCTGCAGATGACAACCTAACCTCCAAATCCTCCAGGAAGGGGGAAGGGTAAGTAAGAATGTGAGGCGAGATGGACTACATACATCGAACGTTATGGTGAGTACATAACGTCTTGATGTTATGTAGTCCTATCTCGCCTACATTCTTACCCGTGGGACAGCGTCCTTAGCATCTACATCCTGGGTGGCTCATAGGAAAATACTCCTGAGAACTGTGGAGCCAAAGGAAGACCTGCCCCTGGAGACCACGTCCAATTTGTAATGAGAAACAAATGTGTGGGGAGAAGCCCAAGTAGCTGCAGCACATATATCGTCCACTGACAATCTGGCTTGATAGGCTGTGGATGTGGAAACAGCTAGAGTAGAGTGAGCCTTGACCAGAAATGGTAGATCTTTACCTCCTGCTTGATAGATGAAAGAGATACAACTAGATATCCATCTAGACAGTGTGACCCTGGATACCGGGAACCCTTGTTTTCGAAAAGAAACAAAAAGTTGGTCCGACTTCCAGATATCTTTTGTTCGGTGTAGATAGAAGCGTAACTGTCTATGTACATCCAACTGGTGAAATCTAAATTCTGCCTTGTTAGAAAAATGGGGAAAGAAAACTGGCAACTCAATGGACTGATTTAGATTAGAATCAGAAGCCACTTTAGGAAGGAACGAGGGATTTGGTCTGAGAGAGACCCTGTCTTTATGGAAGATTAAATAAGGAGGTTTGATAGAGAGGGCTTGAATTTCTGAACCTCGCCTTGCTGAAGTGATTGCTGTTAAGAAGGCTGTTTTCCAGGTCAAGAATTACAATTTGCAGGTAGCTGCAGGCTCAAAAGGTGGTAAAGTAAGGGCTTGTAGAACAAAATTGAGATCCCAGGGCATGATAGGTTCGGACACCGGTGGACGGAGCAACAGAGTACCTTTCAGGAACGCCTTGCATAGTCTATGTGCCATGAGACTAGGCTCATTCGCTACGTGGAAACTAGAGATCGCCGCCAGTTGAACTTTGATGGTGGCTGATGCGGAACCCTGATGGAAAAGCATAGACAAAAACCCCAGAACTGAGGCTATTGTAGCTGTGTAAGGATCAATGCCTCTGGAATATGCCCAGATAGAAAACCTTTTCCACTTACTATAATAAGTCTTCCTAGTGGATGGTTTATGAGAGGACGATAATATATGAACCACTTCCGGGGAGAAATTATGAAGTCTGACTAACGATGGAAGTGGAGTAGCCAGGCTGTTAACCGGAGGGTCACCAGGGAGGGGTGGAACTGTCCCGACATGTCTGTCAGTAAATCTGGTTGAGGGTCCAGAGTCCAAGGAGTGTCCACAGTGAATTGCTGAAGAAAGGGGAACCAAACTTGGCGAGGCCAGTGTGGAGCAATCAGAATCATTCTGCTTCCCAAGGATTGCGCTTTCTGAATCACCTTTGACAGCAAGGGAAACTGAGGGAAAGCATAAAGCAGAGAACCAGAGCATCCCTGGGTGACTCCCCCTGTGAGGGGATGAGCGTGAAGTAGTTGCTGCATTTCACATCGAGGGGGCTGGCAAAAAGGTCGCAGCAAGGCTGACCCCATCTGCTGAAGATTCGCTCTGCAACCAGGCGATTCAGGGACCACTCATAAGGCATCAGGATAGCTCTGCTTACTCTGTCCGCAATCACATTGGACTTCCCCGGAATGTGCATTGCCACCAGAAACCGTTGGGAAGTTACTGCCCAATGCCACACTCGCATGGCCTCTCTGCACAGAGGGTAAGACCTGGTTCCCCCTTGCTTGTTTAAATACCACACTACTGACATGTTATCTGAGTGTATCGCAATCGTCCCTAGAGGAAGAACACTCTGAAGTGCCTGCAACGCAAGAAGCACTGCTCTCATCTCTGGGATGTTTACATGCAGATGTATCTCTTATTCTTGCCACGTGCCTTGGACTGTTCCTGCCAAGATAATGCCCCCCCCCCCCCCCAAATCTGGGAGGCGTCCGTGGTCACTGTGGCAATCTGGATGATCTGGATGGGTGGAACAAAGGGCTTTCCCCCGTCCAAATTGTTGGTGCACAGCCACCAACCGAGGTCCTGCTTGCATCTGTCAGTGAGTAAGATGGGATGAGACAGTGGAAGTCTTTGGAGAGACCACTGAACAAAGAGGAGCTATTGGAGAATTCTCATGTGTAATCTCGCTAGAGGGACCAACATGATTGTTGCTGCCATGGTCCCTAGGAGCTGGAGAACCCATCTTGCCTTCGCTTGTCTCAGGGGCATCAGCATGTGTACCTGTTGTTGTAATACTCTGATCCTTTCCTGCGGTAAAAATGCTCTTACTTGAATGGTGTCTAATTCTGCTCATATAAAGGTGACACGCTGTGAGGGCAATAAGGCAGATTTCTCCCAATTTACTGTTATACCCAACTGGTAACCTAGATTGATGGTAGCGTCCCTGGTTTGAACTAGTTGATGCCTAGTGGGAGCAGTAAGGACCCAGTCGTCCAGATACGGAAACACCTGGAATCCCTGACGTCTAAAGTGAGCTGTCACCACCGCCATTTACTTGGTGAACACCCTAGGGGCTGTGGTGAGACCAAAGGACAGGGATCGAAATTGGAAATGACTGGCTCCCAGCCGGAAGTGTAGGTGACTCCTGGATGCTCTGTCTATCTTCACATAGTAGTAGGCATCCTTGAGGCCGATGCAGCACATCCATACCTCCTCTCCCAACAATGGGAGAATCGATTGTAGTGTGACCATACGGAACTTGGACCTGTGTAGGTAGTTGTTCAGTTGGCTGAGATCTAGTATGGGTCTCAGGTCCCCTGTTCTTTTTGGCACCAAAATGAATCTTGAGTAAGTCCCTAATCCGATTTGGTCTGAGGGGGACACACTGGATGGCTCCTTTTCTTAGCAGCTGTGAGACCTCTGAGGCTGCTTGATCCCTTTGACTGGGTGGTACGTCTGGGATTTTTCTGATTGGCGGGGGTTCTGATGAGAACGGAATGATATAACCTCCGGAAATTATCCGTAATACCCATCGGTCCTGGGTAATGCTTTCCCAGGCTTCCGGATGCAAGGAAATTTGACCCCCCTGACTGGCTCCAGATAAGCATAGTTGGGCACACCCTCAGGAACAAGAGTATGGAAAGCCATGAAAGGAATCACGGTCTCCCGAATTGCAGGGGGCCCCTCTGCCTCTGGGGCGATGTCTCCCTGAATAACCCCCTCCCTGCCTCTGGAGGGGGGTTCACCTTGTGCGGCAGGAAAAAACCTCTGTGATTTCTTAAACCACATTACCCCTCCCCCCCGCATTGGGAGAAGGCCTAGAAGGAAGGGAAAAACGGACTCCTATGGCAGACAGGGTCTTTCCCTCCTGCTCGCACCTGGTGAGGGTGTCTTTCACTTTGGTCCCAAACAAGGAGGAACCATCAAAGGGGGAGTCAGTGAAGGAAGACTTGAAGGCCTCCGCAAAGCGACACAGGCGCAGCCAGGCTTGCCTTCTAAGGGTGACCCCTGAGCTTGCTGCCCTACTCGCTCCCTCGGTTGCATACGAAATAAGCCGCATGGATGAGTTGACAATGGAGTTGAGGGTAGAGACCTGGGCGTTAACCGTCTGAGCCACCGCCTCAGGAACGTTACCCGCAAAAGTATCTCCAAACACTTTGAGGAGATCTCTCTGGAGCCGAATGAAGTGAGACAGATAATTCAGTGACCATAATGTAAAGGTTGCTGACGAAAGGGTACGCTTCCTGTACCGATCCATGGTCCTAGACTCCTTGTTAGGAGGATGGATGAAGACTCTACTACTTCCTTCTGGGTGGCTGCCGCCACCACCATGGCATCTACAGGGACTCCTTTAGACAGAAACTCTTTGCCCTGGGGGGGCGGAAAGAAACTTGTTGGGACGCCTGGACACGGGCTCCAAAGAATCAGGGTTCTCACACACCCTTCGACAAATCAGGTCAAAGAGTTCGAAGGGTAGGGACACCCAGGAGGCAGAGGGTTGAGCACCAAAAGCCTTAAGGAATACTGACTCCTCCTTGGAAGGGGCTTTGGAAGGCCAGTCACCTCTTTGTTTCATTATCTCCAGGATATCGGAAAAGGAAACCTCTTCAGAGGATGACTTGGGGGACCCCTCAGATTCCTCGAGGTCAGTATCAGAGGTGAGGGACTTATCTTGGGAGTCTATATGCTTCCTCTTGCACGTTTTCTTTCTTGAGGGCTCCTCGGGCTCGAACTTTGAGGGACCCTCAGAAATTTGGGGACCACTTGTGGGGGTATCCCTAGGGCCTGGTGCTCTGCTGTCCATGGATGGGTGGTGATCAGAAGCTCTCACCGGAGTGGTGGGGGAAAGAGTGACCGACCCACCTGATGTAGCTGACGACTGGCCAGTGCGGTCCACATAGCTTCAAAGGCTGCCCCCCCCCCCCCAGAATCAGAGGAGCAACCAGTCTCCGAAGCCATGACGGGGGTCGGAGTTCCCCGAGCCAATGCACCGAGAGGGAGGCTCGGGACCGAAATAAGCCCAGAGATGTCCCCCTCGGGCCCGACCGAAGAATCCCGAGTCCCGAAGACGGAGCAGACGGGGTCTGAGCCGATGCCGGTACCGATGGAGCCAAATGGGGCATCGGAGCCGGCCTAGAAACATCACACGGCGCGGGACACTCCGGCTCCGAAGACAGAGATGCGCTCGGAGGAATGATCGAAGATGGGGTCGGGACGTGCTCCGGAGCCGACTGGGTCGGAGCTGAAAACAATTTCGCCAAAACCGGTGACTGGAGGAGCTTCTGAACCACCCTTATCAACATCCACATCCGAAAGGGTCCTGGAGGATTTGGAGGACAGGGATGGAGAATGAGATCTCCTTCCAGGAGAAGCTGGTCTGATACTCGGCGATTGGCTCCTAGGAGGTTCCAATACAATTGGAGCAGACACCGGTTCTGTCAATATCGATCCTTCCTTCTGCCCAGAGGACAATGGAGCCGAGGTAGTTGATGCAGTTTTAGAGATTTTTCTCCGGAGGCTCCGATGAGGCTGACTGAGATCTCTTTTTTGACTTGCCAGATTTTGACTTTCCAGAGGAAGACAAGTCCATAGCCTCTCCAAAAGAGGGTTTCAATATTCCCTTTAAGATTAGCTTATTATTTCTCTCTTGAAGAACTCTAGGACTGAATGCGTGGCAAAAACTGCAGGATTCCTGCAGATGGATGGCTCCCAAGCAATAGACGCAAATGGAATGGCCATCTGTAATGGACATTTTATACCCACATTTAGAGCACTTCTTAAAACCCTAAGGCTTGTGCTCCTTGATATCCTCAATTACAATGCCCACAGCACAAAACCAAGTCTGAAAGAAAATCACACAGGCGTCTACTACCAAGAGGCGGGAACGACGCTAACAGTAACCAACACTACACAGTGATCAAACACACAAAACCAACTACAAGCTCTTAACAGGGGGTTGAACAAAGAACACAAGGAGGAAGGGAACGCCCAAACCTCTAACTTAAATGGTCTAGACCGTTCTGACACAAAAGGCAAATAGAGGAGAACTAGGCCCTCTAACTGAAACGGGCCTAGCCCAAGGGAACAGTCAGTGGTATACCACACAACAATCACCAAACTCGACAAAAATAGACAAATTTAGACAACTCTAGACAACTTAGAAAAATAGCTAAGAAAATAGCTGTTGATAGCAATCAAAACTTTCTTCAATACAAGAAAAGAGAGGGTACTTAGCCACAGCCAAGCGAGACCACGTCCGAGCTACACGAGCGGCAAACGAGATCTGGGGATATGGAGCAGTGCACCATGGGATACCTGCTTAGCCCAGCCAATGAAAGAATTTGAGCTAGTAAAATCGGCCGAGTCGGAGCCGATATTCGGCTCCGAACCCACGAGTAAGAATGTAGCCAAGATAGGACTACATAACATCATTTTTTTTTTTTAAAGTGAAACCACCACAGTACAGTAAGGTACTGTTCCAGTGGAGAGAAGCATGCAATTTACAACATTTTAAATGCTGTGTTGTTGTTTATTCATAGCACGGACAATAAATGGGGAGAAAAAGGACAGAGAACTTGAGCATTTAATAACAGAATCCCATTGTTGTCCTTTAAAGCTGATAGGATGAGCAGCAAGTGTCACAAATTCACCTCTACCTAGTACAACTAAATACTAGATACCTATGTAAAATCAGTTTCACACTTGTGTAGATGTCCTGATGTTCCACTGTACATATCCTGACATTCCAACATATTGCCTGATCCTTGGAAAACAAGAAACAATAGTGCTGTGGACACTTGTCTCGCTTAAACAATTCTGTTGCTCATGAAAGCCTGCAAAATGAAAGTTATGTGCTTAACCAGTAAGATAAATCCGTGTTTTCTGCTTCCATCCTTCCACAACAGATGGATCTTTAGCCACTCAAGACTTTGGATCTCAAGTTCAGGCTTCTCCGCTTAACCACAACAGTCTGCAAAGCCCAACATTACCTCTGATTCAGCACAGGGAAAAAGAAAACAATACAAGCACATGTAGGCAATAACAATAACAGTTATGCTATAAGGATTATCCAATAGATTATAAATGCTCAGAAACAGATCTGGAGCTGAAAGTGTACCAGAAGGGTTATTAAAATTGATAGTCAGGTCTAAACAGGAAAAACGAGCAACAAGTTCCATATTTAAGCAGGGGGAAAGGTGGGCAGGAAGCTGAGGAAGGACAGAAGCAGGCAACACAGATTTATCATTATGTTAACTTACGCATTTGATGCCTCTTCTGTCCGTTTCTCAACAGATGGGACAGAGTTGTTTCACGAATTTCCTTTGGTAAAAAGGAAGGACTGGTTTGAAGGGAAACTCTGTCCTTGTGAAAAATTAGAAGTTATGTACTCACCATAACGTTCCATCTGAGTAGGTGTATTCATTTGTCTGCAACCTGTGGGTTATGGATCCGATATCGGATCCGAACCGGCATGGTTTACCAGCTATGGATCCAAGCTCTCAGCTCCTCCCCTCACCCATAATGCCCTGCTCTACCCTCATGACCTCAGATCGAGTTTGCCAAAAGCAAGAACACCCTGAAAAGGGTAACAGAACATATGCAGGAAACTGAAAGGCCAGGGGGATAGGAGGGCGGGATGGTTGCAGACAAATGAATACACCTACTCAGATGGAGCGTTATGGTGAGTACATAACTTCTAAATCTGAAGTAGGAGATTCATTTGTCTGCAACCTGTGGGACAGAGTCCCCAGCTACCTGAATCTTGGGCGGCCATCATGGAAGGATATTCGAGCACCTGAGCCAAAGGATGCTCTACCCCTAGATGCAAGATCCAACTTGTAGTGGGAAATAAAAGTATGAGATGAAGCCCACGTGGCTGCTGCACAAATATCATCTAGAGGAATCCTAGCCTTAAAGGCTGCTGAGGTAGAGACTGACCGGGTTGAATGGGCGTGTACACCCTCCGGTGCGGGCCTTCCTGAAGCTTGATAAGCCAATAAGATGCATTGTGAAATCCAGCGAGACAGTGAGACTTTAGAAATTGGCTTGCCCAAATTAAATTTAGCAAAGGAAATGAACAACTGGTCGGATTGCCTATGACCAGCCGTCCTCTTTAGATAAAATCTAAATTGCCTGTGAACATCTAAGGAGTGAAGCGTGTATTCACCTTTGTTTTCATATTTAGGAAAGAAAACAGGGAGGTTAATGGATTGATTAATGTTTGCTTCAGAAGCTACTTTAGGAAGAAAGGACGGGTTGGTCCTGAGGTAAACACGGTCCGGATGAAAGACCAAGTAAGGAGGTTTAGCTGATAATGCTTGGAGCTCTGAAACTCTCTTGGCCGAAGTAATGGCTACTAAGAAGGCAGTCTTGAAGGACAAGAATTTTAGATCTACCGTAGCCGCCGGTTCGAAGGGGGGGGGGGGGGGCGGTCAAGGCCTGGAGAACTAAGGAAAGGTCCCAGGGAGGAACCGCTTGTTTTACAGGGGGCCTGAGAAGGAAAGTACCTTTAAGGAAAATTTTACACAACTTGGCCGACATGAGTGGATTGGAGTCATGACCAATGTGATAATGTGAAATTGCCGCAAGTTGTACTTTGACCGTGGAACTGCTGGCACCATCGTTAAAAAGAGTGGTTAAGAAATCAAGCACTAAAGGGAGAGGAACTGTGAAAGGGTTTAGGCCTTGCCGCTCCGCCCACAAAGAAAACCGTTTCCACTTGCTACGGTAGACTTTCCTAGTGGATGGTTTATGAGCTGCCACCAGGATCGCCTTAACAGGGGCGAAATACCGAGTCCTGATCAAGAGTGGAACTGGAGCAGCCAAGCGGTCAGCTTCAGGTTGTCCAGGTTCGGAGGAGATAAGCGGGATGGATGAGATATCAGATCCGAATGGGATCTAGAATCCAAGGAGGATTCACAGAGTGAGACCTTAGGAAGGGAACCAAATCTGTCGAGGCCAAACGGAGCGATGAGAATCATTCTGCACCCCCAACCGAGAGGCTTTCTGAAGAACTTGGAGCATCAGAGGCAAGGGGGATAAGCATAAAGAAGACCGGGTGGCCAAGCATGCACCAGAGCGTCTCTTGGGGAACCTCCTGGTAGAGGTATCAGAGCGAAAAACTGTCGCACTTGGTGTTTGAGGGAGAGGCAAAAGATCGCAAGAAGGAGTTCCCCACCGTGCGAATATGCGTTCCGCTACTTGAGTATTGAGAGACCACTCGTAAGGGGTGAGAATAGTGCGACTGAGCTTGTCCGCCAGGATGTTGGACCGACCCGGAATGTGCGTTGCTATGAGAAAGCGGTTGGTGGAGATTGCCCATTCCCAAACTCTCATGGCTTCGACAAAGAGGGTAAGACCTGGTTCCTCCTTGCTTGTTGATATACCAGACAACCGACATGTTGTCCGATTGAATCGCAATTGTTCCCAAGGGAAGAAAGGCCTGAAGTGCTAGCAACGCTAAGAGCACTGCTCTCATCTCTAGAACGTTGATATGCAGTAAGGTCTCTGAATCGTTCCACGTGCCTTGGACGGTCCGGCCTGCAAAATGCCCCCCCCACCCGAGGCGGGAGGCGTCCGTGGTCACCGTGGCGAGAGGGGGAGAAGCACAAAATGGGCGGCCTCCGTGGAGATCTGGAGAGTGAAGCCACCACAGGAGGGACCGCTTGCAAGCCTTGCTGATCACAATGGGATGATGCATAGGAAGAGCAAGGTACGACCACTGTACTAGGAGTGTCCACTGGAGGATGCGCATATTGAACCTGGCGAGAGGAACAAGTGCTATAGCAGACGCCATGGACCCTAGAGCCCTCAGGACCAACTCCACTGGAACTGAGCTTGAGTGGAGAATGGCCCGCACCTGGAGCTGCAGATTTTGAACTCTGTCCGCAGTGAGGAAGGCTTTTAAACTCCTTGTGTCTAACCTGGCACCTATAAAATCTATGAACTGCGTGGGTGCTAGGTTGGATTTTTTTGTATTTATAGTGATGCCCAGACTGGGAGCAAGATGGAGAAAGGAGTCTCGCCAATAGTAGTAGATGCCTTGTTGGGGCGGTAAGGAGCCAGTCGTCCAGGTAGGGAAAGACCTGCACCCCCTGAAGCCTCAGGTGGGCCGCTACCACTGCTAATACTTTGGTAAACACCCTGGGGGCTGTGGTGAGACCAAAGGGAAGGACCCGGAACTGGTAGTGACTGGCTCCCAGCCGGAAGCGGAGAAACCTCCTGGAGTGCCTGTCCATTAGTATATGGTAGTACGCATCCTTGAGGTCTATGGAGCACATCCGGTGATTTTCTCCCAGAAGGGGGAGAATAGATTGCAGAGTGACCATTCGGAACTTCTCCTTGGGAACTGCCAGGTTCAAGAGAGAAAGGTCTAAAATTGGTCTTAGATCCCCCGTCTTTTTTGGCACTAAAAAGAACCTGGAGTAGAACCCTGATCCGATCTGGTCTGGGGGGACGGGCTGGATGGCTCTTTTCTTTAGCAGATGGCCAATTTCTGCCAAAGCGGCCTCCCGTTGACCAGGTGGAACATCGGGGAGGGACTTCAATTTTGGCAAGTGACGAAAGGGGATACGGTATCCTCTGGATATGATCTGGAGAACCCAGCGGTCTGATGTTATGGACTCCCATGCCGCTAGGTGCTCCGGAAGCGTCCCGACTGCCTCCAGAGTGGAGCAGCCGGGCAACCCCTCAGGGTTGCTGCGAGGGCCGTTCAGAGAAGGGTTCTCTGGACCCGAAGTTCCTGGGAGCCCCTCTGCCTCTAGGGCGGCGTCCTCCCTGTCCTCCTCTGCCACGGAAGGACTGGTTGTCCGGAGCAGGCTGGGATTGCTGCGACTTCCGGAACCACATCTTCTTCTGACCCTTTTGGTTCCTAGAATAGGGCCTCTGGGGTGCAGAGAAGCGGATTCCGACGGCAGACAGCGTCTTCCCGTCCTCCTCGCTCTGGGTCAAAGTGTCGCGAACAGTTTTGCCAAAGAGGGCAGAACCATCGAAGGGGGCGTTCGCAAATGACGCTTTGAAGGGCTCTGAGAAATCGCAATGACGGAGCCAGGCCTGACGTCTAGTAACTAGACCTGCCCCTGCGACTCTAGCGGCGCCTTCCGTAGCATGGGAGAGTAGCCGCATAGAGGTATTGGTAACGGACCTGAGAGTGGCCATGCGGGTGGAGTGCAGCACCTTGTCCTCCTCCGACATGGACTCGAGGGAGATGCAGCGTATTCTTTAATAAGATCGCGCTGCATTCTAATCACATGTGCCAGGTAGTTCAGCGCCCTTACCGAGAAGGTCGCTGAACTAAACATCTGCTTCCCCAAGCGGTCCATCATCCGAGACTCCTTGCTCGGGGGATGGACTGAGGGACTCTCCTGAGCAAGTTCCCTCTTGGTGGCCGCCGCCGTCAACATGGCATCTACCGGAGGCCCCTTACTCCAATGGGCACGGTCAGCCGGGGGACTGAGGATCCGGTCGGGCCTTTTAGGGATTGGCTCCACGGTGTCCGGTTCCTTCCACGCCCTGGTGGTAATGAGGTCCACCAGGGGGTCGGCAGGAGGGGACACCCAAGAGGTAGACTAGCCCACTTCAAATGCCTCCAAGAACATGGACTCGTCCGAGGAAGACTTGGGGGCAGACCCCCCCCTTATGCGGAGCATTTCCATGATGTCTCCAAATGAGACATCCTCGGGGGTGACCGTGGGGAGCCTTCCCCTTCCTCCAAATCCGTGTCTTCCGTGAGAGACTCGGGGGAGTCAATGTGCCTCCTTTTGCACGTATGCTTGCGAGGAACATCCTCTGGGGGGCTGTCAGAGGACTCCTCGCAAACAGTAATCTGTTCCAGGGGAACAGCTTGGGGCACAGGAGCGGGCTGTCCCAAGGGCCGGATGGTGGAAGCCTGACCCAGTGCAGAGGGAGCGCGGGACGGAGCCGAAACAAGTGCTGGGGGTCCGGAGACCCTCGACAGGGCCCTCTCCACTACATCAAAAGCCGAAGGGGAGCCGACCTCGACCAAAGGATCCGACAATCGGCTCCCCCTCGGATCCGAGGAGTGGATCGGAGCCGAAGCGCTCGGATCCAAAGGGACAGTGCGCTCTGACACAGACGGCGCCGAAGGAGCACTGATCCCCCTGGATCCGAAGCTCGGATCCAGGCTCCGAGAGGTCGGATCCGATGCACTCGAGGGCAGGGTCGGATCTGAAGTACCAAGTACTATCGGAGCCAACCCACCCCCGGCTCCGAAGCTGCTCTGCTCCAACTGCTCCGAACCCAGGTAGCGGGTCGGAGAAGGAGCAATTGGCTTGAAAAAGGGGGTCGAGCTCCCCCAGAGGGGGGGGAGGCAAGAGCACTCCCATCTGCATCTGGGCCTGGATGAACCTTCTCATCATCCGGTCCAGATCAGCGTCCGACAGGCTATAAGTTGATCTCGACGAGGCTACCGAGGTAGGCCTTGAGTGCCTCCTCGATAGCCTCGACGGAGATCGGGTCTCCTCCTCCTCAGGTCCCGGTGAAAAACACACTGGAGACCGGAGCCGAGGAGGGAGAGCCAGCAGACAAGGAGGCCGGGGAGAAGCCGCTTGGCTGGCGGGCCAAACAGAGGTCTCGGCCCGCCACGGTGCTTCTCCCTCCGGTCCTTCTTCTAGCTCCTCTCCTCCGAACCACTAAAGGGAGGTTGAGTCCCAGGAGGAGGAGGGGAGCCGAGAGGGACAACCGTGGTAACGGTTACCCCCGAAGGAGCGGAGGCCAGAGCCGAGTCCGGCGGCAAGAGACCCGCCAAGACAAGCTTGGACCTCCGCTCCTTCAATGCCCTGGGGTTGAACCCTGCACAAATGGAACATCCAGATGTGAGGTGTTCAACCCCCAGGCATCTAACACACCGAGTGTGGCCATCAGCTGGGGAAAGCTTATGGCCACACTCGGAGCACTTAGAAAATACAGCTTTGGGCTGCTCAGACATCCCAAAAGCAAACTAACAATGTTACTAGAACTAATAAAAGTAAAGTAACAAAAAAACACTCACAGGCCCAAACACACACTACGCTACCAGCGAGGGGAGGGATATTAAAATTAAGTTTTAAACACTAAAAAAAGTAATAATATAAGAGGGAAACCTACACTTTCACACAACTTTAACAAAAACTTTCAAATTTAAGCACTTTAGATACTAGAAATATCACTTAGCTGGAGAGCTGGAAAAACACAATCTGGTCACCATGCGCGGCAAACGAGATCTGAGGTCATGAGGGTAGAGCAGGGCATTATGGGTGAGGGGAGGAGCTGAGAGCTTGGATCCATAGCTGGTAAACCATGCCGGTTCGGATCCGATATCTGATCCATAACCCACAGGCTGCAGACAAATGAATCTCCTACTTCAGATCAGGTGGTTTACGTGAGAGGGCTTGTAGTTATGATACACTCCTTGCAGAAGTAACTGCCACTAAAATAATGTTTCCCACTTTAGGGCTGGAACCCTAACTTAGCTGCAGGCTGAAATGGTGGGTGACTCAGTACATGAAGGAGAATAGTAATGTCCCAAGAACTGGTAGGATCTTTAAAGGGGGGGGGGGCTGAGGAGAAAGGCACCCTTCAGAAAGGCCTGTGATAATCAGAGAGGAAATAGGGAGCTGACACTTTGATGTGGAAAAGGAAAATAGATGACAACTGAACTTTGACAGTGGAATAGCAGTCATCACTCAGAAAAAGGCTAGAAAGTCCAAGATCACTGGATGAAATGCTGAAAAAGGATCCAAGTTTTTCAGTATCCCAAACACAGAACCTTTTCCATCTGCTTTTGTAAATCTTCCTAGTAGATGGTCTCTGGGAAGAAAGCCTTGACTGACTAGCAATCACTGGAATTGAAAAACCAAGATGTTAACTTGAGGGCTTGAGAGCCCAGAAAAAGCAGCCCAGATGGATGAGAAATGAGGTTTGGGCTGGGATTCAGCACCCATCCTATGGAGAATGCTGCAAATGAAGCCAAAGGCAGGGGAAACCAAACTTGTCAAGACCAGAAGGGGGTAATGAGGATCAGTGAGATCTCCCTCTCTAGTGCTTTCTGAATAAATTTTGGGATGACAGGGATCAGATGAAAGGTATAAAGGAGATGGGGGCTGGCAAGTGTTGATCAGACCATGCCTGAACCTGGGATCCAACGTTTTGAGTGGCCAAAGACCCATCCAGTGAGGAACAGACGAAGAGAGAATTACTTTACTGGAGATAATTACTTTACTGTAAAGCCACCACTATAAAGATGTGTTTGCACAGTACAAACTCTGATGCTTACTAAAGCACTTAGTACAGAGAAAAAACTTGCACATAAAGTTCATAACCAGTTTTATCGAAAAATCCACAGGAAGTTAGAACACAACACTCCAAATTACTAAGGAGGAATGTTAAAAGCAATAGAATTGTATGTACTTTCATCTATGCAAACATAAAGAGGCAAAAAGTACAGTTTTGTACCTACCATAAATGTAGATGTTCGAGGATCCACATTGCTGCAGTCCTAACCATTGGGTAGTCCGCTGTCCAGTCGGCCCGAATACCAAAGTATATGGCTGACGTCGGTCAAGGCGCATTAGACTGATGTCAGGACGTCAGGGTACTAATGCGCATGACCGACGTCATATCCTCAGTCTTTTCTTGCCCCAGATGTCAGAAGACCCTAAAAAGACAAGGCCCAAACCAAAAAACACCAAAAAGCCCTGCACCAAACATATGTACAATATATACAAAATTACAAGAATATAGCCTAACCCACACCACCACCCCTAAACACAGAGGGAAGGAGGGAGGTAAATTGGACTGCAGCAATGTGGATCCTCGAACATCTACATTTATGGTAGGTACAAAACTGTACTATGTTCTTCATTCCACATTGCTGCAGTCCTAACCATTGGGTAGAATCCCAAAGCAGAGGTAAGGGAGGCTGGCAAATCATAAGGAAGCAGGAGCTGTCAACATGCCTTGCAAAATAGCTGTGGCAAAACCAGCCCTAGATTTAGAGTAGAGAGGAAGGTGGTAATGCTTAGAGAAAGTATGCACTGAACTCCAAGTAGCTGCCTCCAAAATATCCTTAGTTGCCACCCCTTAGAAATGCTGTTGAAGTGGCAGTAGCCCTAGTGGAATGAGGCCTAATCCCAGCTGGAATCTCCTTGCCATGATGGGAATAACAAAATGAGATGCAAAACCCAATCCACTTAGAAATAGTTTGCTTAGACACAGGCTTGCCCTGAGAACTCAAAGCAAAAGAAACAAACAACTGCTGAGACTGCCTGAAATCCTTAGTCCTGCTTAAATAATAACGCAACTGCCTATGTACATCTAAAGTGTGCAAAATCTTTTCCCCCTTATTTTGGGGATCTGCATAGAAAGTAGGCAAATGAATAGTTTGGTTTAAAGCCACACTAGAAACCACCTTAGGCATAAAGGAAGGATTAGTGCGTAATGATACCCTATCCTTATGGAAAATCAAAAGGGCTCTACTGCCATAAGGGCCTGCAATTCAGAAACCCTTCTTGCAGAAGTAATAGCCAACAAAAAAGCAGTCTTCCATGACAAGTATTTCAATTCAGCAGTAGCCGAGGCTCAAAAGGTTGTAGAGTAAGTTTCTCCAACACAAAATTGAGATCCCAAGCAGGAGTAGGAGCCCTCGTGGGGGTCTTATATTCTTTGCCCTCTAAGAAACTGCTTGAACAAAGGATGAAAACAAAGGTGGGTCACAATCATAGTGAGCTGAAATTGCTGCAGCATGAATCTTAATGGAAGAGAAAGACAAACCTTTGTCCAATAACTTAGTAAGATATTGAAGAGCCACACTCAAATTAGGCTCAGAAATCTCCAAATTCTTTGCTGCACTCCAAAATAAAAATCTCTTCCATTTTTCTGCGTACACTTTCCTTGTACTAGGTCTCCTGGCTTCCATAATCACATTTAAAACTTGTTGAGGAAGTTGAGACCTGCTGTGTTTCAAAACAGAATATGCCAGGCTGTTAGATGAAGAGAGTGAAGCTTGACATTGAGCAGGTGACCGTCCTTCTGAGATAACAGGTGTGGAATCAAAGGTAAAGGCCATGGAGGCTTCCTTACCAGACTCCTTAGTAGTGGGTACCAGTGTTGCCGAGGCCAATCTGGAGCTATTAAAATCATCCTTGGCTTGTCTTGTCTGACCTTTAGGAGCACCTTTGGAAGAAGAGGCAGAGGTGGAAAGGCATACACATGAAGATTTTTCCAACTGAAAGAAAGAGCATCCACTTTCCAAGCTGTGTGATGAAACCCCTTTGTGCAAAACTTTGGCAGCTGGTGGTTTAGTGGAGAAGCGAACAGATCTATGTCTGGAGTTCCCCATGACACTGTCAATTTCTGAAATACATGAAGATCCAGTTTCCACTCGTGGGGTACCATGATTTGTCTGCTTAACACATCTGCTAAGGAGTTCTGTGCTCCCGGCAGAAACCTTGCCTGAAGAGTTAGTTGCAAGCTGAGCGCAGTCTCCCATAAAATCATTGCTTGCCTGCATAGAGGATAAGAATGTGTTCCCCCTTGTTTGTTGATGTACCACATGACAGTTGTGTTGTCTGTTAGAATCAACACCTGCCCTGGAAGAAGTAACTCCTTGAAAGCCATTAACGCAAACTGGACTGCTAACATCTCCTTCATGTTGATATGTAGATGCTGTAGTCTGGCAGGCCACTTGTCTTGTATCCACTTTCCATTTAGATGAGCTCCCCAAGCAATGTCTGAGGCATCTGTCGTTAAAATCTGACTCGCCTCTGGCCGGGTCACAGAGAGTCCCTTGTTTAGGTGACATTCCTGAGCCCACCACAAAAATTCTTTTGAATGCAAGGTATTATTTGAATGACAGTGTCCAAATCCTGGCAGTGCTGTGTCCATACATTTTGAGATACCATTGTAGCTTCCTCATATGCAGTTTGGCATTGGGAAGCACCAGAATACAAGATGCCATGAACCCTAAGGCTTGAAGGACTGTCCTTGCAGTCAGCCCGGACTGAAGAGATAGTTGATGGAAGTAACTGGAAAGATTCTTTTGTTTGTCCGGGGTTAAAAAGGCCATCTGGGCTGCTGTATTCAGTCTCACACCCAGAAAGCACATGTCTTGAGAGGGTACTAGACTGGACTTTATTTCGTTCACAGAATACCCTAGGCATCTTAGCACTGCTATGACATATTCCAAATGCTGTAGAAGGTCTTCCTTTTCTTGAGCCAGAATCAGGCAGTCGTCCAAGTAAGGATAGATTTGAATTCCTTTTAGCCTGAAGTAAGCTATCACTGGAGCCAGAACCTTTGTGAATACTCTGGCAGTGGATAAGCCAAAGGGCAATGCAGAGAACTGATAATGAGAATTTCCAGCTCGAAAACGCAGATACTTTCTGCAACTTAGTCTTATAGGCACATGAAGGTAAGCTTCCTTGAGATCTAAAGTTACCATCCAGTGATCTTTGCCCAGCAGAGGTAAAAGCTGTTGTAACGTCAACATTTTGAACTTGGGAATGTCCAGATAAGTGTTGAGGATAGATAAATCCAAAATTGGTCTCCACGTGTTCCCCTTCTTTGGTACTAGGAACAGGCGAGAATAAAATCCTAGGCCCCTTTCTGGTACAGGGACTGGCTGAATGGCCCCTATTTGGAGTAACAGAGAAATTTGCTTGTGAGCCTCTTTCCTTTGTGGAGGAGGAACGTCTGGCATGCCTTTGAAAGGGGGCAAGGTATGGAAATAAAACCTGTAACCGTGGTGAATGATATCCAAAACCCATCTGTCTTGAGTAATTAAATCCCAATTTTCTTTGAAAAGAGACAGTCTTCCTCCCAAAGGAGCTGCCAGACGAGAATTTACTGGCAGCTGAAAAGGCAGGTCATTGGGTCTGCTTACGAAAGGACTGACCCCTGCCCTCACCAGAAGTCTGAGCAGGAGAACTCCCTGTTCTAGGCCTAAAAGAACCTTGAGCTCTGCCCCTACCACGTCTAGACCTACCCCTAGACTGGGAATCATAAGCAGGATATGTCCATCCCTTAGTAGGCCAATTTCTGCTAAACTTCGGAGGTTGCACCTGCAAAAAATCTTTAACAGTCTGCATAGATTTAGCCTTGTCCTCCATTTTCTTTAAAACTGCTTCCACAGGCGAACCAAACAACACATCAGACTGTAAAGGAGCATCCAAAATCCTTGTCTTAACATGCTCAGCTAAATTCTGATCCCTCAACCAGGCGTGCCTGCGAAGAACAGAACCAGTGGCAGCCACCCTCGAGGAGGCCTGCACAGCATCAAAACCACATTGCAAAGAATGCTTACCCACTTGTTCAGCCACATGAACTAAATCCTGCATCTCTTTACACTCAATACCTTCCGCCAGAGCATCCACCTTAGATTTCAATTGTGAAAGGAGATAATTTTGATATTTTAGCATGTGAAACTGACAATTCAACGCCCTCATGGCTAAAGTGGAAGAAGTATACACTTTCTTTCCCCATCTATCCAAAGCCCTTGCCTCTATCAGGGGGAACAGGATTTTTAACAACAGAGGCCTTAACACCTTTAGGCCCCTGAGAAACAGTTTCCGGGTCTGCCCTAGGACTCTTAAAAAGATACTTATGAGCTTCAGGCACCCTATAGTACCTATCAGGTTTAACAGGGGCAGGAGGCAAAGAATCAGGGTTCAGAGAAGCCTCTGCAAAACATCTTCCACCACATTCAACACAGGAGGTATAGCTAAGGGCCTATGCTGGGGTAAAAACAAGAATTCCCTAAGCCTCTTCCTGGAATCAGAGAAATCTTGGCCTTCCCATTTAAAATGCTCCCTCATGGAATGCAGAGTTTCTGAAAATGAAAAATCCTCAGGAGGAGAAGCTGAAGGAGTGGAATCATCCACATCAGAATCAGAATAAGGAGGATACTCCTGCAAGTCTTCAGCCGAAGACTCAGAAGCCTCTGAACACTGTTCAAAACTCTCAAACTCAGGCTCCACCCTAGGCCTCTTATCAGGAGGGGGCATAGAACCTCTAATCATAGTAATCAAATCCTCTGCCATTTTAAGCATATGTTTCTTGGGCACAGAACCTGAAGTGGTAGGAGAAGCCCCCACTGAAGCTAAACTTGGCCTACCTCTCAAAGAAGTCTTGGAAACAGAAGGAGAGGCTCTAACCACCTTTGGAAGAGAGGGAAGAACAGCTACCTGAGAAGCCCCCTCAGCCTGGCCTACCTCCTGAGAGGGCACATCCTGTAACAGTAAAGTCTCTGCCTGAGACTCCAAAGAAACTCCTGGCAAAACCTCTGGCTCCACTGAGCCTGCTAAAGAACCGACGTCCGGGACTGCCGGTTCTTCAACTCTAGGCTTTGCAGCTTTGTCATTGCGCTTTTTGGACGAAGCGGCCGGAGCATCCGACGGCATTTTATAATTACAACGCTTCCCAAACACTAACTTGGCACAGTCTAACCTTCTTTTAATAGTGCGTTTGTTAAATCTAGCACAAGAGCGGCATCCAACAACGTCGTGCTCAGGCACTAAACAAGGTATACACAAAGTATGGTAATCCCTATGAGGTATCTGTTTCCCACAAGAAATACAGTTATTCACTTTTTCTGACATCCGGTTAAATACTGAGGCAAGAAAAAACCAAAATGTTCCCAACGGGGTACTTAGCCAACTTTGATTCGGTCTGAAACTCCGACTTCAGAAAATTTCAGAACGCCAACCTGCACTCGCAAAACTGCTTCTGCATCGGACCATGCGGCAAAAAAGACTGAGGATATGACGTCGGTCATGCGCATTAGTACCCTGACGTCCTGACATCAGTCTAATGCGCCTTGACCGACGTCAGCCATATACTTTGGTATTCGGGCCGACTGGACAGCGGACTACCCAATGGTTAGGACTGCAGCAATGTGGAATGAAGAACATCCTGGCCATCACAAATCAACTGTAGTATTAGTATGTTACTACTTAGAGATGTTAATTACAGACTCCGACTTTCAGTCTTCTTAAAAGTCAAGAGCAAGGGAAATTATAAAATGAGATACAAAATAGTGACAAAAAAAAAAAAAAAAAAAAAAAAAAAAAGTTATGTACTTAACATAACATTCCATGCGAGTTGTTCATCTCGCCTTCATTCTTACACATGGGCTCTGAGTCGGCTGCTTTCACAAGCTCAAGGTCTTAGAGTAGCTCGAGGCCAAGTCCCTATCCCATGATGCTCTCTGTCTCACCTCAAATCTAGTTTGCGGATCCTAGCATGTAACATATACAACACATAACAGGTACTCCAGCCTGAGTAAGTAATCGTAAAACAAGAACCACCAAACCGCAAGTCTTACTCGTTCTTCAAGAAGTCTGGAGGGTGAAAGGCGGGTGGGAATGTAAGAATGAAGGCGAGATCGAACAACTCCAATGGAATGTTATGGTAACTACATAACTTCTTTATGTGAAGTTGTTCAATCTCACCGTTCATTATTACACACTGGTAGCGCCCCAAGCACCCTAATCCTGGGTGGCTCACGGGAGAATATTCCTGAGGACAGTGGAACCAAAAGAAGTCTGGTCCCTGGAGGCCCTGTCTACTTTTGTAATGAGTGATGAAGGCATGTGGCTTAGACCAAGTGGCAGCTGCGCATATAGTGTCCAAAGGCAGCCTAGCCGCATAAGCTGAGGAAGTAGAAACAGCCCTAGTGGAATGCGCTTTCACGCTATGTTCTAATGGATGATTCATTGAGGAATATGTGAATTTTATGCAGTCAGCTAACCATTTGGAATGAGTAACTTACTGGTAGCCCTTTCTTTGTGTCAGCATGAGAAACAGATTTGTTCTGATTTTCTAAAAATTCTTTTGTTCTGTCCAAATATAATCTTAATTGCCTGTGAATATCAAGCTTATGCAACATATACTCCAACTTATTAGAATGATTACTGAAGAAAGTTGGGAATTCAATAGTTTGATTCAGGTTAGCGTCTGAACACATCTTTGGAAGGAAAGAAGGGTTAGTCCTCAGTGACAGTCTGTCGGGATGAAACACCAAATATGGGGGTTTGATAGATAGGGCCTGAAGTTCGGACACTCTACCTGCTGAGGTAATGGCTACCAAGAAGATAGTTTTCCAAGAGAGAAATTTCAGATGGCAGGATGATGCAAGCTCAAATGGGGGGGGGGGGGGGGGATAATCTGGCAAGGTTAGGAATTGAACCAGCCAAGGGAATGAAGAGAAGGATGAAGGGCCCCTGACGAATGAGTCAGTAGATCTGGAAAGGACAGTTTTGTACCTACCATAAATGTAGATGTTCGAGTGCTAATACAGCTGCAGTAATCACAGATGGGTTTTCAGCCGTCAGGTGGTCCCTCGGTCGGCCGAATTCCAAAGTCTTGGTCCGGCGTCGGTTGTCGTCGCTCACTCTTCTGACGTCAGGAAGGCCAGAGTATACAAGACACAGCCGACGCCATGTTCTTCAGTCTTTCTTGCCCCAGATGTCAGGTGCCCCCAAAAGGAAGGCAATACATAAATAAGGCTTATCCACATATGCAAGCAATGCAATGTAATGCAAAATCAGTGTAAGCAAGCAAATAAAACATAGCAGGATAACCTAGTCAGGTGGTATGAAGAGGTTGTTAGGCCCCATGCCCTTACCAAGTGGGAAAGGAGGGAGGGAAACCTGTACTGCAGCTGTATTAGCACTCGAACATCTACATTTATGGTAGGTACAAAACTGTACTATGTTCATCGTGCATACAGCTGCAGTAATCACAGATGGGTAGAGTCCCAAAGCTATGCATAGGGTGGTAGGTGCTATGAGGAACTGGGTTGAGCCAGAATGCCCTGCAAAACAGCAGTGGCAAAGCCTGCTCTTGTTCTGGAATATAAGGGCAGGTGGTAGTGTTTTGTGAAGGTATGTACAGAACTCCCAAGTGGCTGCCTCCAAAATATCCTTAGTAGGAACACCTCTGAGGAAGGCTGTAGAGGTGGCTGTGGCCCTGGTGGAGTGAGATCTGATACCAGTAGGGACAGATTTCCCATGATAGGAATAACAAAACCGTATGCAGTGGCCAATCCACTTGGAAATGGTCTGCTTGGTAACTGGTTTCCCTTGAGCCCCTACGGCATAGGACACAAAAAGTTGTTCTGATTTCCTGAAGGACTTTGTTCTGTCCAAGTAGTAACGTAGCTGCCTATGGATGTCTAAAGAGTGAAGCAGCCTCTCCCCTTTGTTTTGAGGGTTAGGATAAAAGGTAGGAAGGTGTATAGCTTGGTTTAAGGCTACCCTGGATACCACTTTTGGCATAAAAGATGGGTTTGTACGAAGGGAAACCCTGTCCTGATGGAAGATGAGGAAGGGCTGCACCGCCATGAGGGCCTGTAGTTCAGAAACCCTACGAGCTGAAGTGATGGCCAGAAGGAAAGCTGATTTCCAGGACAAATATTGCAGATCTGTTGAGGCAGCAGGTTCAAAGGGAGGTAATGTTAATTTTTCTAGTATGCAATTAAGGTCCCAGGCTGGAATTGGTTGCTTCCTTGGAGGTCTTATATTCTTAGCCCCTTTGAGGAACTGCCGTAAGAGTGGGTGAGAGAATAAAGGAGGATCCGTGTTGAATTCTGCAGAAATGGCTGAGGTATGTATTTTAATGGAAAAAAATGAAAGTCCACTGTTCAGCAGTTCAGCTAGGTACTGTAAAACCTGAGGCAAGTCCAATTTTCTAGGGTCCTGGCCTCTTTTCTCATTCCAACAGCAAAACCGCTTCCATTTTGCGGAGTAAGCTTTTCTAGTAGATGGTCTTCTGGCCTCCAAAATGACATCCTGCACCTCCTTGGAGAGTCGGGTCTGTTGTGGTGTTAAGGAATTTTCCATGCAGCGAGGTTGAGTGTTTTCAGCTGGCTGTGAAGAGATTTGTAGCTGTTCTGAGTCAGCAGAAGAGGTATTAGAGGCAGGAACCAGGGAGGAGTATGTGTTAGGCTCCTCAGGAGTGGATACCAGTGTTGCCTTGGCCAATCTGGAGCAATCAGTATCATCCTCGGTTTGTCTGTTCTTGCTTTCAAAAGCACCTTGGGCAGAAGAGGCAGAGGTGGGAATGCATAAACTGTCCATGCTGTCCAACTGAATGAAAGGGCGTCCACTTTGCAGGCCTTTGGATGGAAGGTCCTTGAACAAAACTTTTTCAATTGATGGTTCCTGTGGGAGGCAAAAAGATCCATGTCTGGCCTCCCCCACGCTTGGATTATCTCTGTAAACACCTGAGGATGTAACTTCCATTCGTGTAGATCTGTCATTCCTGCTTAGAGTGTCTGCCAGTGTGTTTTCCAGTCCTGGCAAGTACTGTGCTTGAAGTTCGATTTGCCTTTCCAGAGCCAAGTTCCAAAGAGTCATGGCTAGTCTGCACAAGGGATATGAATGTGTTCCTCCTTGTTTGTTTATGTACCACATTACTGTGGTGTTGTCTGTTCTTATCAGTAATTGTCCTGGATGCAGGAAGTCCTTGAAAGCTGTAATTGCATTTATTACTGCTAGCATTTCTTTTTGATTGATGTGAAGGTGCTTTTCCTTTTGGGACCATCTGCCCTGAATGCACCTGTCCTTCATGTGCGCCACCAGGCGTAATCTGAGGCGTCTGTGGTTATGACTTGTTTTGCTTGAGGCTTGCAGAATGGAAGGCCTGTGTTTACTTGACATGCTTGGGCCCACCATAGAAATTCCTTTTGCAAACATGGAATTATTGGTATAATTGCTTCCAAACTGTGACTGTTGAGACCATAGATTTTTTAGGTACCATTGAAGTTTCCTCATATGCAGCTTTGCACATGGGATTAAAAGAATGCAAGATGCCATGAATCCCAGAGCCTGCAGGATTTTCCTTGTAGTAAGCCTGGTACTTTTTGCTAGTGTTTTGAAGTACTGAGATAGTTGCCCTTGTTTTTCTGGCGTAAGATATGCCATCTGGGTGTTTGTGTCCAAGCTGGCACCCAGGAAGGTTATTTTCTGAGATGGTGTTAGCCTTGATTTCTCCTTGTTGATGGTGTATCCCAGAGAAAGCAGTAACCGTGTCACATATGCCAGATGTTCCAGTAGTATGCGTTTGCTGTCCGCTTGGATCAGGCAGTCGTCCAGATAAGGGTAAATTTGTATCCCTTGAAGTCTGCAATAGGCAATCACTGATGCCAGGCACTTTGTGAATACTCTGGGCGCAGTAGATAAGCCAAAGGGCAATGCAGAGAATTGATAGTGGATTGAACCTGCAAGAAATCTGAGGTATCTTCTGCAGCTTTGTCTGATTGGGACATGCAGGTATGCCTCCTTGAGGTCCAATGTTACCAGCCAAAACTCCTTGCCCAGCATGGGAAGAAGTTGCTGTAATGTGAGCATCTTGAATTTTGTGCAGTAGAAATGTGTTTAGGATGGATAAGTCCAGAATGGGTCTCCAGTCGGTTCCTTTCTTGGTACCAGAAAGAGTCGAATAAAACCTTGACCTTGTTGGTGCGTAGGTACCTTTGTATAGCTCTCATGTTTAGGAGCTTTGAAATTTGCAGTTGTGCCTCTGCCCTTTGATTTTGTGGCAGGTTTGGCATGCCTCTCATTTTTGGAAGAGTGTGAAATTGAAATTTGTAGCCTCTGTTTATAATGTCCAGTATCCATTTGTCTGTTGTGACAATATGCCAATTGCTTGCAAATAATGCTAGTTTCCCTCCCAAAGGTGCTGCCAGCTGAGACTTGCTTGGCATGGAAATGAGGGAGTCATTGGGTTTGCTTCCTGTATTGTTGTGCACTGTCTTCACCACCTCTTGGTGCTGGAGATTGCCATTGTCTGCCTCTATATGATCCTTGAGATTGCCCTCTGCCCCTTGTGCATCTGTATCTACCTCTTTGGGACTTGTCAGTGGCTGGAAAGGACCAGTTTTTTGAAGGCCAATTTCTGCTAAAACGTGGTGGTTGGACCTGTAAGAAAGCTTTGACAGTTTGCATAGATTTGGCTTTTTCTTCCATTTTCCGTAGTATCTCCTCAGCATTAATACCAAATAGTACATCCTTTTGTAAAGGAGCATCAAGAAGTTTAGCTTTCACATGATCAGGCAAATTTTGTTCCCTAAGCCAGGCATGTCTGCGAATGACTGATCCTGTAAGCAGCCGCTCTACTGGAAGCCTCTAGGGCATCATAACCACATTGTAAGGTGTGTTTACCCACTTGCTCCGCACTATGCATCATATCCTGTAACTCTTTTAAATCTGGTTGTTCAGGTTGAGACATTTTGTTCCTTAATTGTGATAACAGGTACTGTTGATGTTTAATCATATGAAACTGACAGTTTAAGGCCCTCATGGCTAGGGTGGCCGAGGTATATACCTTTTTATCCCACCTTTCTAGAGATCTGAATTCCCTTTCTGCAGGAAGTGGATTCTTGGCAGTGGAGGCCTTTAATCCCTTGGGGCCTTGTGAAATGGTTTCAGGGTCAGCATTATGGCCTTTGTAGAGAAATTGGTGAGAACTGGGTACTCTGTAATACCTATCAGGTTTTACAGGTGCAGGAGGCAGAGAATCAGGGTTAAGGCAAGCCTCCGAATAGACATCATCCAGTACCTCCAAAACAGGGGGTATAGCCAGAGGTCTGTGCTGAGGTAACCAAAGAAATTCCCTAAGTCTTTTCTTGGAATCTGAAAAGTCTTGGCCTTCCCAATGGAAGTGTTCCCTCAAGGTCTGCAAGGTTTCCCCAAAAGAAAAATCCTCAGGAGGGGATACAGAAGAAATGGACTGTTCTGCATCCGAATCCTCAAAAGGGGAGTAAGAGTGTTCCTCTGCATCAGAATGTTCTGATAAAATGGATCCCTGATCAGAAGAGGGAGACTCTTCCTCCACTCTGGGTCTCTTGTCAGGAGGGGGCTGAGAACCTCTGATAAGAGTAATTAGATCTTCAGCCATTTTAAGCATCTGTTTCTTAGGCATGGGTCCAGGGGATGGGCCCTGTGCAACAGGCCTCGTGGGATGCCTGGCTGCTTTGGATTTAGTAAAGGCCTTGATAGAAAAAGAAGATGAGGGCCTAAATACACCATGGGTGGAGGTGGACCTGTCCACATTAGTAGGCTCGACATTAGCAGGGGCTTCGGTTGTAGTCTGGGAAAGGGCCGAGGACCCAGCGGTCTCGGGTACAGAGGACACCGCCAAAGGAGTGTCGTCGGTAGTCAGGGACTGCAAAGGCGTCTCGCTGAGAACTGGACCACGTGTAGCCTGTTTTGGCGTGGTGTCGGCGGGGACCGCGGGCCTCGCGTGTCGGTCCTTTTCCTTGCGTTTTTTGGTCAAAACGGTAGTCGGAGTGTCCGACGACATTTTATAGTCAAAAGCTTTACCAAAGTAGTGTTGGGCGAACTCCGCCCGACGCTTGATAGTGCGTTTATTGACGTCGTGGTCTGGGCCCAAACAAGGTATGCAAAGGGAATGGAAATCCTTATGCGGTATTTGCTTCCCACAATAAATACAATTATTAACTTTTTCTGACTCGGTCTGAGGCAAGAAAAGTTTCCCCAACGGGGTACTTAGCTTTAATGAAGACTTCGGTTCCAATTATTTTCGTAATTCAGGAGCTGGCCGACCGGCACTTGCGAACTGCTTCTGCTTCGGGCACCGCGCGGCAAAAAAGACTGAAGAACATGGCGTCGGCTGTGTCTTATATACTCTGGCCTTCCTGACGTCAGAAGAGTGAGCGACGACAACCGACGCCGGACCAAGACTTTGGAATTCGGCCGACCGAGGGACCGCCTGACGGCTGAAAACCCATCTGTGATTACTGCAGCTGTATGCACGATGAACATCTGGGTCCAGAATCCAGGGTTCCTCCAGTTGGTAGAGTCGAAGGAAGGGGAACCAAATCTGTCGAGGCCAAAATGGGTCTATTAAAATTACAGTTCTCCCCAAGGCTCTGGCTTTCTGCAAGAATTCTGAAATCAGGGGAATTGGTGGAAAGGCATATAGGGAGTCCCAGGGGCCAATCGTGTACAAGAGAGTCCCCTGGGCTGTCCCTTGGTGGAGGATTCAGGGCAAAGTAGCTTCTGCATTTGGCATTCATAGGGGATGCAAACAGGTTGCAGCAAGGCTGGCCCCATCTGTGGAAAATCTTCTCTGCAACCTTGTTTTTCCAGAGACCACTCGTGCAGCATCAGAATGGCTCTGCTCAGTTTGTCCGCAATCACGTTGGATTTTCCCCGAGATGTGTGTTGCTATCAGAAAGCGCCCGGTGGATACAGCCCACTGCCAAACTCTCGGGGCCTCTCGACATAAGCGTTAAGACCTAGTTCTCCCTTGCTTGTTGATGTACCAGACCACAGACATGTCTGTGTGGATCGCAATCGTCCCCAGAGGTAGAGAGCGATGGAAATACTGCAATGCCAAAAGTACAACTCTCAACTACAGGACATTTATGTGCAACTTGTCTCTGACCAGGTGCCTTTGGCTGTTCTTCCCTGAAAAAGCCCCCCCCCCCACCCTATCAGAGAAGCATCCATGGTCACCGTGGCTGATGGTGAGGGAAGAACAAAAGGGCGACCTACTGTTACCTGATGGCTGGTCAACCACCAATGAAGATAATTTCTGCATGAATCTGTAATCATCATCAAGAATGACATTGGAAGTTGTTGGTAAGACCACTGGGTGAAGAGTAACCATTAAAGTATTCTCATGTAGAGGAACTGCTAGGAGCGTTGCTGCCATAGTACTTAGTAGTTTCAACACTTGAGAGGCTGGTACTTCTCTGCTTGTCAGAATGTCTAATGCCTGTTGCTGAAGATAGACTTTTCTGTCCAGTGGCAATTTTACCATGGCAGTGGTGGTGTCTAAGTCTGCTCTGATAAAGGAGATATGCTGCGACAGTGACAACACAGACTTGTTCGAAGTTTATAGTTATTCCTAACTGACAGCACAGATTGAGAGTGTGATCCCTGGATTGAATTAGTTGATGCCTGGAGGTGGCGGTGAGGAGCCAGTCACCCAGATATGGAAACACTCTGAATCCTAGATGCCTCAGGTGAGCCGTAACCACTGCCATGCATTTGGTAAACACTTTGGGGACTGTTGTGAGACCAAAGGACAGTGCTCGGAACTGATAGTGACTGGATCCCAACTGGAAACCCTGGGGATCTCTGGATGGTCTGGCCATTTTGATATGATAGTATGCATTCTTGAGATCTATAGGAAGCACATCCAATCGCCCGTTCCTAGGAACGAAAGAATCGATTGAAGCGTGACCATCCGGAACTACTTCTTTATGAAGGTGTTGAGTGTGCTGAGGTAAAGATGGGCCTCCACTCCCATTTTTTTCGGAACTAAAAAGAATCTGGAGTAAGTTCCGGATCCTATTTGGTCTGCTGGGACTGACTGGATGACTTTTCCTGCAGCCTTTGGATTTCTATGGCTGCTTGATCCCAGAGACTGGGTGGAACGTCTGGGATTTTCCACTTAACAGGTGGATTTTCTGGGAACAGGATGATGTTAACCTTTGGTAACAATGCTTTGTACCCAAAAATCTTTTGTAATTCCTAGCCAGGCATCTGGATACAGAGACAAGCAGCCTCCAGCGTAGGACAGTTGGGCCTCCTTTCAGGAGCGCTGGTAGGGCTTGCCAACGAACTGATCCCAGTCGCCCTGGTTTTGTGGACCCCCTCTGCCACCCGGGTGGGGCCTTCCATTACTGCCCCCTCCTCTGCTCCTGAAGGGGGAGCACTACTTGTGTTCTGAAAAGCTCCTTAACTCATTAACCCCAGAGTACCTTCTCATGGCGCCCTCTGTGCTTAACACAGAGTACGCCATGAGAAGATACTGAATGCAAGCTGTTAACCCAGAGTGCCTTTCACAAGCGTGATAAACTCCATTACAGGTTTGTAGCTGAGTTAAATGTAAAACACGCTGAAATCATAACTGAACTTGTAATTTATCTTATTCAGTTACGATTCAGCATGTTTTTACATAAAGTTTACATTAAACTTTTATTAGAAAATCTTCTTCTGAAGTTGTTGACTAAGCAAGTGGTGGCAGCCAATCGGATTTCTGCAATCCAAGCCACTACTTGCGTCACACCTCCACCAACAAATTTATGTTCTTTTGTTTTGCTCTGACAGCACAGGCCTTTTACAAGTAACAATAAGCAGAAATATGCTTCTCACCACAAAGGTTACCCCCATGCTGATTACTCTACTGTAAGCCTGCTTATCCACCTGCGGCTTTATGCAGACTAGCTTATTTCTAATAATCAGTGCCTTTTTGCCCGATAAGCGCCGGTACCTCTGCTGTCCTTGTTTTTTTTTTTTTTTTTTAAGAATCGGTCGGACTAAAGCAGAAGCTGTAAGGGATGTTTATTTTAGGATTGTTCGTTTACTTTTCCTAGCAGGAGTATGGAAGACTTGTGGATATTGACTCGTGTGCATCTCTGCAGCTTGTTTTTGTTTCTTTGCCAGACTGCAGTTGCACAACCTGAAAATCTTTTTAGATGTGTTACTGTTTTGCAAGACTGTAATCTTTTGAGTATTCATCTAGACCCTTATCTTACTGAGATGTTAAGGCCTCCCATTTTAAACAGATTCCCTTAGTACGTAGGCTTCACATGACAGCGTTATCCTTGCAGGTTGTCTGACAGTTACAGTAGATTGCAGGTCCAGCTATGTTTTGGTTTGGTTGCAGTTCTGAATACGGGTGTACGTTACGAAGCTATGGTAGCTCTTTTTTTAGTAGTTAAAATTCTTAGTACAGTGATTTGTGTGCATGAATAATGTTTTGTCTGTTTCACCGTATGATGCAAGTTTTGGTCTTGCTTGGGTGCAGAGGCACGATATGCACTGTTGTTTGACTGATTGGCGGATGTTACTAGCATCCTTTTTCACGTATTAGTGAAATGTTTCAGAAATGAAGGGCCCTTTAAAGTAGCTGATACAATAAACACATTCCATCATTTTAATAGTCACGTATCTATAAAAGGCTATCCTGCTGAAGACTGTACCTTGGTAGCTTGAAAATCTAAAGTAGCCTTGGCAGCAGAATACTCTTAATATTGTTACTTATTTGGGAGATAAACATTTACTTGAAACCCTTAGTCCCAATTCCTTGTTTTAACTTGTACCACAGTACTTTCATTTCCTGCAACTTTAACTTTACGTAAACAGTCTGTCTGTCCTAGTGATGATTGTAGGTGGTCTGCTCTGTGACTTATTAGTTGCTTTGACAAAAAAATAAATAATAACATGCCTCCTTGTGTTGGTGTATTTGAACTGCTTGTACGTATCATCACACAGATCACTTCATTTTTAGTGACTCGATTTTGAGTCCGGCAGAATTTTGTATTAATGCAAGACATTTGCTTGTCAAATGTCCTGTCATTGCTAGCTGGAACCACACACCAAATGCTTTCGTTTTCTTGTTGGGATGTGTAAGAAATGTAGTTTTCAGTCTGTCAAATAGTTTCGCTGTCTGTGTTTTTATTCCTGTTCATTTAAGTTTTTTGCAAAGTTTATTATGCATTTAAGATACCCGCCCTTGACCAGGAAGCTGTAAGGGCTTCTGAACGTGTGATTTATTATGAAAAGGTGACCATGCACATGTGTGTAAGGGAAGGGTAATGGACAGGCTTCTGAATTTGTATGGACCCTTTCCTTCATGCACTGTATCTTTATTCACCTACAGATTGTCAGTATAGAAAACATGGGCAGTATGCATTTACTTTGGAATCTATATCCCGTTTCGTTTAGTTGATTGCTTATACTAATGTTCAAATTCCACATCAGTTTAGGCACTTATGGATGTATGACTGACATGTATGGATTTTGTATACATTGGGATTAGTGATCGCCGTACGTAGATAATTTGTGTTGTGCACAAGTACAGTTCCCAGAGCCAAATTTGGCATGGGACTCTTATCTTTCTACTGTACAGATTCTTGTAGAATATCCAGATTTTTGCCTTACGTTTTTGGTCCATTTTTTTTTATAAAATTGTTTTTTTTTTTTCCTGGCAAATTAGTCACAAATAATTAGACTGAAGTTAGAAAATAATGACAACGATTTGAGTTTCAGACTCCGTACCATTCAGAAGGTTCATGCTAATGCAAAACCTGTTATTCTGTTAACCAATATTTACAAATTGCCCCTATTTTTGGGCTTTTGTCCCACTTTTAATCATGACTTTTCTTGCACTAAGAGGTTGAGAGGTATGGACTGGGACTGTGCATGAGTACTTCATCTAGCACATTATGTTTCTTTATGTTATAGACACGCACGCTTGATTTATGAAGATGCTAGCAGTTGTTTAGAAATGTATATTTTCAGCCATCCTGGGTTATTTACAGCACTGTTTGCTGTAGATGGGAGGTAGATGTCGCTGATTCATACAGTCTAATCTCAGAGTAAGAAATCAGAACAAAGCCTGAAATAATGGTGTGAGAGAACTAGAGGTGGGGACAGATTTTGAATATTGCTGTTATAAACTTGGTTGCTAGAATGACGGATTTTGTGTCAGCATACATTTTCTCAAGGATGTGAGGTTTGAGACTCGGGTTTCTGTCAGTATTAATGACTTCATCCCTAGGTGATTTGCCAGAAAACCTTAGATATTTTTTATTTTATGCAGAACTGACCAAAAATATGAGAAGAATCTGGACACTTCGGTGGTATATTGCTGATTAGTTCCTAAAATAGTTTTAATATTCCCATGGTTTCTATAGATAATTGCTTTCCGTGGGATACAAAAGTAGAGTATTTATAAGCAGGACCAGCCTTTAGTTAACTGGTGCCCTAGGCAGAAGGTCTCTACAGCACTCCCCCAAACCACCCTACACCACCCAGATTACTGGAAAAGTGCCCCTGCTAGAGCGGTGCACTAGGTGGCTGCCTATTTGGCCAATGCATAAGGCCAGTTATGTTTATTGGATGGCATTTCAGGTTACTGATATGGCCCAAAAATGTTTTAATGAGTACTTACATTGGCTTTGGAAGTAGTAGGTTTTACAGTGATCTTTTTCCAATACTATTGAGGATAGCCCAGTGTTTGAAGCTTGGGGTGTGTATGTTTGGTTACAAGTTGTATATACCTTTGGTCCATAGTGTTTATGATGTGAGTTGTGGATAAGAATGAATAGTGCAGCCTGTACAGAATGTGCAGTGATGTTCTATTTGTTAATTTTCTTTATCTTGATAGTATAAATGTTAGTGACCAAGAGCTTGGCATTATAGACTTAAGACAAGTGGATATGAATCTGAGAATAGGTTCTTTTTGCGTGTGCTACTATAGGTTGTTTAATGCAAATTATTTTTTTTTCTTTTAACTGCTGAACCAGCAGTAGGAAATGCACATGTATACTTTTGCATCGCTAGCACAGCACTTTTTGAAGATTTTTAATTGGAGTTCATAATTACTTGAAATTTGATGCAGTTTTAAGTTTGATATGGCGTGCAGTTTGCATTTGGTTCCATATGACTGCTGCTTGCATGTTCTGAGGTACAGCTGTATAAACAGGATAGTGCTAAGCCGCAGTGGTGCAGCGGTAGCATTGTTACCTCACAGCAACAGGTTCTCCTGTTCAATTCTCGGCTGGAGTGCCTTGTGTGTGGAGTCTGCATGTCCTCCCCATGGTTGAATGGCTGAAGGTTGGGCATCAGGCTGGCAATGCGGCACCATAAAAATCTACTGCCAATCATTAGTGGACCAGAGTTCCACTGTGGCGACCCCTAACTAGGAAAAGTCGAAAAAACAAACTATAGTCTAAGAATCTGGGGCCTCTCCTCATTGTACACTCAGCATAACCACATGATATCAGTACGTTGGGAAAGGTTATAGATTTAGGGAATGCTGACCATGGGCCAACTGCCAAATACATGAGGGCTCCTGGTGCTGTGTCATATGTGTTTCTATGGTATTCCTTGTTTTCTAGGTCTTACAAGTGTGCACAATATTTTATTCTTATTGGTTAATTTTATGGTGGTAATGTTGTTTTTGAGACCTTGCCTAAAAAAACTCACCGTTTTGGATGCAACAGCCTTTGCAGTATGCTGCTCAAGGCTAGGGACATACCTGTCTGGGACACATTGTGTGAGAGATCAACCATGTCTCTCTTCATATAGACCAGTGAGGTACATCTCAAATCATTCACACCAACATGAACCATGACAGCGTCATAAATGTACTTGTTGCTGAGAGACCAGAGTGCGTGAGTGGTCTGATGAATCCTGGCACTGGAGAGGCAGCTGGCCATGACTTTCTCCTTGTCCGGCCTGGTGAGTGAGACATCCATGTGGCTCACAATTGAGTCCACAATGACTCATCCTTTACCTTTTACTTCCACACTGATTATCTAAGGAAGAAGGTCAGCCTTCTTTTTGGGGCAAATACCCCCTTACTAAAACCTCCAGAACAGCCACTGGCAAACACACCCTACAAACTTCTTAGACTATGGTATGGTTAGATATTGCCAGAGTTGCACAATAGTAGTATTCTGCAGTCAAGACAGGATAGCATTGTTTTATGCATGAGATTCTGTTGTGAGAAGAAGGCTAACCTAGCTATTCGTTGCTTGCTATTTACGTAGATGGCATTATTTATGGGTTTCTGCCACCATAACTACATTTAAACTAGAGTGTGTGGTGTGGTAATTTTTATGGAACTAGTAGTTGGGGGTAAGGTGAAGGAATGTATGTATTTTATAAACTAGACTGCACTAACTAGTAGGATGGTGAGAGCTGGTGTGTGGAGAATTGGTCTGCTGTTATGTATAAATGTGTTGGTTTCCATTAAAAACTGTAACTACAGCAGTTAGGCAATATGAATTTGTTCAAACTGAGTTTTTTTTTCCATTAGCTGGAAGAGATAAATGAGAAGTTTTAGTTACAACTACAATAAATTATGGCTAGAATATGTTTTAAGTTTCGGCAGTAAAATATGTGAAGACTGCGGTTTTAGGTTAAATGTAATCAGTTTGGCAGTGTATTATACAGTAAGAGTTAATTTGGCCTACTAGGTAGAAAGAATCGGATACAGTTTAATTCTTATAATTGTACAGATGGAACTGTGCACCACTTACTAGCATGTCTAAAAACATCCAAACTCCTTCCATTCAGGAGTGCTACTGATAGGCAGAAAGGATGATGCTTTAATTAATGGCAAGACAAACTGCTCTGTACCACACACACATCTGTAGCTGCAGCGACCTCAGCCCTTTAGTACTTATCCCCATTATCTACCCTTGACATCTCATATGATTCACTTTAAGAGTCTCGCTTTCATTTACATAGGGTCAGATAATAAACACTGTTCACTTTTTTAAGTATTCAGTGATTTAAAATAGACCCTATTCTAACTCCGAGATTGCACTACAGTGAGGAAAGGGCAAATTTCCCGATTTTTCACTGTGCCATGATCCCATAAAACAGGTTCCTGTCCTTCAGCACATCTTGTAGCTCAGGCAACTGTCATTTTAATTGCCATTTTTATTTATTGCTTTATTTTGGTGGTTGTACATACTAGGAAATGTCATACATGTTTCGTTTGGATAAGTGTTTAATTTTGGTGATTGTGCATACCTCAACATTCTACTGAAGGGGTTGCTTGGGTGAAGTGTTCATGCTGGTGGTTGCACGTACTAGGAAATGTTACTGAAGGGTTGTTTGGGGGAAACATTTCATTTAGGTGCATGTATACTTGGACATAGTTATGAGGATGTTGCTTGAGGAAATAATTCATTGTGTATCAAGGAAGTGCTTGTGCATACATGGTCTGACTGCTGAAGTGACTGCTGGGCAAAATAGTTTATTGTGCCATTTTGGTGCTTAAACAACTGGATCAGTTACTGAGGAAACTGAGAAATTAAGTCTGAAAATTACACATGGTTACATTACTTAGAATACAGCACAGAAATGTAATTATAGTGTAATATGCCAGCATACAAGACATCAGATACACAATTAATTAATTAATAGTACAATATAAAATAAACAGACAAGAAATCACTTCTGCGTGTATTATTCTATTTGTGATTAGTACTTGCATGAGTGAGATAAAGGTGATCACTTGTTGACTACTGCCAGCATGGAGCTACCATATTTTTTGTGCATTTTTCCTGGCTTTGTCAGTCATGTGTGGAATCTAGGTGGGAGGAAGGGCTCAGTAATATGTGTTATACTATTTTACTGAATTACTCAGGTGTTCTCCTTACTGATGAATCTGCGTTACACAACAGCTGCACAAGGTAATATAATGAATGCCTATTCAACAGGTTATGTGCAGCAATTATCACCTTTGTCTGAGCATGCATAACTTTGCAGTATTGAAAGGAAGGTCATTATCACATTAGCAATAAGTGCAGTTACAATATAGCAGTGAGTCATTATCACTTTTCTGGTAAAAGTCTCAGCTGCTGCAACTGTTATTCACGTAAGTAGAAGTTACCACTTTGATGAATGCACAAGCCAGATTGTGTTTTTTCTCTGCTTGTAGTCATTGCAAGCCACCCCCTCATTCTTCATCAACTAGCTATCCTCCAAAAACCTGATATTTCTTTGTGTGTGTGTGTATGTATATATATATATATATATATATATATATATATATATATATATATATATATGTGTGTGTGTGTGTGTGTGTGTGTGTGTGTGTGTTGGTATGTGTGTATATCTGTATATATAGATATATATATATATATATATGTGTATGTGTGTGTGTGTGTGTGTGTATATATATATATATCTATATATGTGTGTGTGTATATATATATATATATATATATATATATATATATATATATATATATATATATATATAGATATATATATATATATACACATACATATACATACAATACATATATATATATATATATATATATATATATATATATATATATATATATATATATATATACACACACAAATATATATGTGTATATATATATATATATATATATATATATATATATGTGTGTGTGTGTGTGTGTATGTATATCGTTATATATGTATGTACATAATGTTCTTGCACATATATACATATACACATGAATATCAGTATGACAGTGGTCTCTCTTGGGAGATAGGGTGATGCATCTGCATACATTGTCTGTAGTTCCTTTAGAGGGGATTTACATGTGCCTTTTTGTGCATACATTGTCTGTAGTTCATTTAGAGGGGATTTACATGTGCCCTTTCTGTGCCCCCTTGTAAGCTACTGGCCAAGCCCTTATGCACCAAGGTCAGGAAGGTTCTTCTTCAGAGATTTATGCCAACTTCTCTTGTGTTGGTGGGTGCATCACAGGGGGCATACCCAGCCATCCATGGATCTTGTGATTGACCTGGATTGCAGTTAGGAACTTGGGAGACTCTTCAGCTCAGTCCCATAGTGCTGCTGTCCTAAGTAGGAATGGCCTCAGGGCTGCCACTGTGATGCAGTGTTTCCCTCCGGAAAAGGACACATGCAAAAAAGACAAAGCCTGGGGCAGTTTTAGTCTTTTCACATGTTGTCGTGGTTGAGCTCTCCAGTCAGTTTCCCTCCCTTCAGGTGTAGTAAATGTATGTAGGTCAGGGCAAGACCCTTTACAATAGCTTCCCCCTTTGAGTCCTTATGACCATTGCCGAAAGGACACATGTAAATGGAAAAGGCAGAGGTAAGGCAGAGTGCTGGCAATGCATGCAATCAGGAGTCATTGCTGCTACTAGCAGTCTGAGTGGGTCGCCAGCACAGGTATGGGACACTTCAAACGCCCACGGCCTGAAGTCCCGTACCTGTCCTAGGCATATTAGTGGAGTGGCAGTCCTTACCCTGCATTTTATCTTTACATGTGCCCTTTCAGTCACTGTGTACCTCTGCAGCATCATCACCACTTATGCACCTTATGAAAAGAATAAATACCCCTGTGGATAGGAGTGAAGATTTGGATGGCCTAACCAGGTAATGCATTATGATATACATATATCTTCCAATAGATCTGTCAAACATCAGTAGTAATCTGTCTGCATTTTCTTTCCAGTGCAGGTTTGTCCACCTTCTGACACTGACATGGCTTCACTAGCAGGAGAACAAGTGAGAGTGTGGGTATGTGACCATTCCTACATTCACTGGGCTGCCAGTCATGCCTCCATAACTGAAAACTAGTACAACTTGAGCTTCCCCACATCCAGTGTGAAGGCATACTGGATTGCAAGAAGAGGTATGCATTGGAGCAGAGCACTGCAGTTGTTGGAAGAGAAGTGTTCCATCTACCCTGAGCCCGACATCCTTGTGCTGCACATTGGATGGAATGATGTCATCAGTCAACCACTCGGAAAGCTACGGTTTCAAATCAGAGCAATTTTTGAACACTTGCAGTCGTGGTGGCCATGTTGTCATTTTGTGTGGTCTGACATAATTCCTCGACAGATGTGGAAAACAGCAAACAGTCAATGGGCAGCACACACAGCCAGATGTTTACAGAATGGGTTCATGCATTGCTTGATGTACAGGGTCGGTGGATCTACAATCTGTCATGACAGCATCACTGCAGAAGATGTTCACCAGTTCAGAAGGGATGGTGCTCACCTAACTGAGGAGGGCATTGCCTTGTTCTTGACTAACATCCACAATGGCGTGAGGAGAGCTATGCAGGGTTGGTAATATGCAGCTTGTGAAAAGAATGGAAAACACCCATGACCAAGTAGGGACCAGTAAGGTAAGTAAAACTCTATTATAAAATGTGTTGTGTAAAATATATTTTATGAGTTTGGCAAATAACTGTGGTAAGAAGCTGGTTAAGATACTGAGAAAGAGCAACTGTTTCAGGAGAGTGCTAGCATATACAATCTAATATGTCAGTAACCATCCTGCAATACTTCTTTTTTTATTCTGCCTTTATCAGGCATGTGTAGAGTTTAGATGACAGGAAGGGCTTAGTAATGCAGAACTTGATCCCTTGGGACCAGTGCTGAATGTACACATGTAAAGAGAAAAGGCATAGGTAAGGCAGACTGCTGACACTGAAGGAGGTTGTGAGACTGCAGTGGTATCAGCTGTCTGAGTGGGTAGCCAGCACAGCTATCGGACAGATCACATGGCCTTGCCTGCCACTGAAGTTCCATGCCTGTCCTGGATTCATTAGTGGAGTGACTATCCTTACCTTGCTTTTTCCTCTTTACATGTACCCATTCAGCAGTATGTTGGCTACACCAAGAATGTGTACATTTACAATCATGTGAGTCTGCATGGTAAAACTGCTTCTGAATGCTGTACACATGTACACATATAAGTTTTGTTAGGACTCGGGTTATGGAAATCATGATTTTTTCATATTTTGGTAAATAACTTTGCAAGGGAGTATGAAAGTGTGTCAAGTAATACCTCATTTTGAAGACAGTATTGCTGGTTCCAACATGGTAAATGAATTTTGCCTGTATGTTATACACATGTGCAGATATCAAAGTTTGATTCAGACTTAGGTTATGGAAATTATGATTTTTTTTCATATTTTGGAAAATAACTCTGCAAGGGAGCATCTGAATGTGCCAAGCAATACCTCATTTTGAAGATAGTACTGCTGGTTCCAACATGGTAAAAGAATTGTGCCCGTATGCTGTACACATATGCAGATATCAACGTTTGTTTCGGACTTAGGTTATAGAAATTATGATTTTTTTTCATATTTTGGAAAATAACTCTGCAAGGGAGCATCTGAATGTGTCAAGTAATACCTCATTTTTACGACAGTATTGATGGTTCCGACATGATAAAAAAGGTGCCTGTATGTTGTACACATGTGCAGATATCAAAGTTTGTTTTGGACTTAGGTTATACAAATTATGATTTTTTTCATATTTTGGTAAATAACTTTGCAAGGGAGCATGTCAGTGTGCCAAGTAATAGCTCATTTTGAAGACAGTGTTACTCCTTACAACATGGTAAAAGAACTGTGTGTGCACTGTACACATGTACAGATATCACAGTTTTAGTCTTGAACGATTATGAAAATTATACATTTACAATACTTCTCATTATTATGCCCATATCTTTGCAAGGGAGCATGGTGATCACACAAATGATGCATCATTTTGAAGCTGAAATTCAGATGCACAACTTCTACACTGATATGTAGGCTCTGTCTGTTACAGCTGATGAGATATTATGCTTTGTTTATTTATCAATTATGAGAAAAAATATATTAATCATATTTCTGTGAATATCTCAAGAAAGGAGCATCACACAGTAATAGTTAGGGTATTATTTTAAAGCTGACATTCATACTAACAAATTAAATTCAAATTGTATGGGTCTGCATGATACATTGACCAAGATATTGTGCTTTGCTTTTCCAAAAAGTTAAAAAATATGCACAATATCAACATTCCTTGCCAAATATTTAATAATGACTGATATGCACTATCAACATTTACACTGTTGGAAAGGTCAGTGTCTGCTGAACAACTTTCACGTTTACATTTTTAGTCTCGCTGTTATAGTTAAAGAGTTATGAACATTTGTTTTCTGTATGGTATTACAAATGGATTTTCTGAAAATGAGCTCAGGCTGCACTGTTGTTCCTATGGTGGAATTAAAGCAGGTAGCTTTTTCTGAGCTGCTCCAGAGTGAATGAGTTAAGGACTTCCGGAACCACATTTTTCCATCCTTTTGCCCTTTGGGGTATGGTCTTGAAGGGGTGGAAAAATGGACTCCTACGGCACAGTCTTTCCATCTTGCACACACCTAGCGAGGGTCTCCTGGACTTTAAGCCCGAAAAGGGGACAAGCCATCAAATGGGGTATTAATGAAGGAAGACTTGAAGGCTTCCGCAAAGGAGCAAAAGCGCATCCAGGAATGCCTCCAAAGAGCTATTGCTGAACCCGATGCCAGTCTCGAACCATCGGCTGCATAAGAAATGAGCCGCAAGGACAAATTAACTATGGAATTAAGGGTATTGAGCTGGGCCGTCAACTTATCTGACACACGTTCAGCTGTACTACCCTGCAGAGTACCTCCCAAGTTCTTTTAGGTGATCTTTTTGAAGGCGGGTAATGTGTGTCAAATAGCTGAGCGATTGCATGGCAAAAGTCACCGAACTAAAGATGTGTTTTCCATACCTATCCATCGTTCTGGAATCACTATTAGAAGGATGGACAGCAGAAGAGGTTTCAGACATCTCTTTCTTGGTGGCCGCTGCCACCACCAGAGCATCAACTGGCACTCCCTTGGTAAGAAACATTCTGTCTTGGGGTGAAGTAATAAATTTGTTGGGCCTCCGAGGGACAGGTTCCACAGTATCAGGAGACTCTGACGCCCTTCGAGCAACTAACTCCATGAGTTCACAGAAGGGTGGAGTCACCCAGAAGGTGGAGGGTTGAGACCCAAAGGCCTTCAGGAGCACAGACTCATCATCAGAAAGGCTAATGAGCTGCCCAGTCACCCCTCTGCTTCAGAATTTTAAGGATATCAGCAAAGGAGATATCCTCAGAGGGGGACCATTCTGACACCTCTAAATCGGTGTCTGATGTAATAGACTCCTGTGGGAGTCTAAATGCCTCCTTTTGCACAGCATCTTCCTGGGAACCTCACCAGTGGGGGCTTCTGGTGAGGTCTCAGTAGAACATGGTCACACAATGGGGCTACCTGAGGCTCTGGGTCTCGACACTTTACAGGGACCTGCGATGTAGAGGCAGAAAGCGGCACTTTAGGGAAGGAGGCAGAAGGCCCTGATGACGCAGGAGTCTTGGAAGACATAACTCTCCTCATAGCATGAAAGGCCCCACTGCTCCGATGCGAGGAAGCAGCCAGTTCCGAAGACTGCAATCTCCCCAGCGCCGATAAAGTGGGCTCCGACCCAGAGGAAGGAGCCGAGCTCATCCGAGCCGAGGCTCTGAGTGGAAGGGTCGGAACCGACCCATCGGTTTGACTCTTCCCCACCCCCCGGAACAGACCAGAAAGTGTCAGCTCCCAGACTCCTTGAACAGCACCGAAGTAGTCTGATGGCACTGGAACAGGTCTCGGCTCAGAGGGTTCCACAAATCATTAAATTCCATTTCCCCCGGCTCGGCGGCAGAATAGACACAACAGGTAACAGTCTTTGGCTCCGAAACCGGATGGGTCGAAGCGGATAATAATTTGGCCAGTGCCGGATTCTCGAGAAGCCTCTGCACCACACTGTCCACATCGGAGTGGGTTCTCGAAGAACGAGTAGAAGGTATCGAGGAAGCCACGGATTGCAAAATGGGCGACCTCAAGGTTTTGGAGACCGGCTCCAAAAGACCAGCTCGGCTCCGAAGACTGCGGAACCAGCGACCGCACTTTCTCAGTAAGGCTTGGAGCCGACGACTTCGGTTCCGACGAAGTTTTAGATGATTTTGAGCCCTTCGATGACTTAGAAGCCTGGTCAGCCTTGTCCAACGATTCCTGGAAATCTGGTTTCAGCAAGCCTCTGTCTACCAGTTTCCTCCTACGCTCCAGTAACACCCTGCTGCTAAAGGAGTGACAGATGGAGCAATCCTCCTGAACATGGACTGCCCCCAAACAGTACACACAACTGATATGCAGGTCAGTTATAGACATTTTCTGCCCACACTTAGGGCATTTCTTAAATCCAGATTCTTGTTTTTCCTTTTGATCAGCCATATCAAAAACTGTATATATATATATATATACATATATATATACATATATATATACATATATATATATATATATATATAAATGCAAATCTGGTTCCCAGCCAGAAAACAAGTCAAGAAAAAATATACTAATCTAATAACACACACATACAGCAAAAACACTAAAGCTGTGAATCTACAAAGCTAAGTATTTTGAGCTTTCTAACTTATCTAAACTTTTCTATACTAACAAGATAGGGTGGAATAAAAAACGCAGCCAGTAAGGCGTAAGAGCAGCCGCTCTATAAAGACGAAGAAATTCGTCCGAACAGTAAAGACAAAGCCTAAACAACACGCTAAGGCTAACTAGCCAAAAACACACTAATTATATATAAAAGTACAGGGAAAACTGTCCAAAAATTTTAAAGAAAGAAATAATGGCCCGAGCTCTCTCTCGACCTCCGATCTGTTGCAGCGGCAAACTAGATCTGAGGTGAGACAGCAACATGGGATAGGGACTTGGCTTTGAGCTACTCCAAGACCTTGAGCTTGTGAAAGCGACTGCACCATGTGTAAGAATGAATGGCGAGATTAAACAACTTCACATTCTACATTTTTAAAACCACCAGAGAAGCTAAGGATAATGAAACCTGAAATAATCTTGGTGAAAAAACACAGAATTTGCTAAAGCTAGTTTAAGTGTTTAACAAGGTATATGCCAAGGATGAACTATATTCATTGCTACTCAAAGTAAAGGCAAGATGGGTCTGTGAAGAGCTTCTGCAAATCTTTCCCAGTCTGTTTCTGATGAGGTAAATACCTGGTAACAGCAGAGATGACAGGATAAGGTGAATGAGATGAGGGAGAGAGGAAAATAAGAGTATGGTGGTGGAGGAGGAGGAAGAGTAAGGTTGGCCCCATAACCACTCCTGCAGTCCACAGCTGTTGAGGGAGCCAGAAGACAGCAATGAATATACTCAAATAGCTATAATTACATTAAATTGTAGAAACAACTGTGCTGTTTAATGTAAATTACCACTGCAGCTGTAACTTCAGAGAATATTCCCAAAGCTGTCAGCACACCTCTCCCTTGGGTTGTTCAGAACACCCAGGAAACAGATCTTCAGGCCTAGTGTGGTTAAAAAAGGTGTGGATTGACAACCAGATAAAGTTTCTAGGATATTTGACCGTCTTATTTTTAAGGCAGCTACCATGGTAGCAGCATTTCTGGTATAATGAAATCTTATCTGGCAACAGTTTTGTGGAATGTTTGGCAGAAAATACTACAATGGAAAACACTAGATAACAGTTGAATTTGAGATGGGCAGCCCTGCACTGTTTTCTCTAAAAGACTGCAAATAAGTTCAGTCCTTCTGTAGGTCTCTGCTCCATTTTAACCTTAAATGTCTGCATTTCTAATATATGAAGAATTCTTTCCCTTATGATCTGTGGGTTTGCGTCGGGGAATTAAGTGCTGAATTGCCTAGTTTACTGCAACCTCAGATCATCAGTTTTGGCATGAATAAGGGGGTTGGTGAGCAAAAATAATCATCGTTATGGAAAGTGAGGAAGGGTTCCTTGCACAGGAGTGCTTGTAATTTAGATGCCAACCTGGCAGACTTGCCGCCAAAAGGAATATTGTCCTCCAAAGAAAATATCTTATGTGGTCTGGGTTAGAGGGTCACAGAAAAACTGACCCTATCTGAAGATTCAGATACCAGGACAATACCAGCGATCCTCTGGGAGGCCAGAGATAGAAGGCCCTCCCCTTTAACTGCTTGAATGCTCTCCTAGGAGTGGTGGGTTCAGAAGGAAATGCTCTGCTACAGCAGATAGGTGGACTTCTATGGAGGTATAAGCTACGCCTATGTGAAAAACCTGTCAAGTACTACAAGACCAGTGGTACCTCTTGCTTTAGCAGGTATTAGATCTCACCTTTGGCAGTATAACAATACTTTTCGAAACAACTTCCTAGTCTCCCTCATTAAGGCCCATAATTTTGGGCAACAGGTAGGTGCTCAAAGACTAACTAGGTTAAATCTTCCAGGCCATCATACTGAGTCAAGAGCTCCAGGACATTCCAGGGTGCCCTCTGCACAAAAAGGTGCTTCTGCTGATGCACAGGGATCTTGCCTGGCCATCAATGGTAGGTGGGAGAACCAGAGCTGTCTTGGCCAAAGAGGTGAAGTCAGGATCATGTTCAATTCTTCTATGTTGTGGCTCACCTTTGAGGTCATTGTAGGGGTGGGGGGGGGGGCCTGCCCTTCCAACTAAGGAAGAATGCATCCACTGCCCAAGCCTTATGCTGTGGTAACCAGAAATAGAACTTTTTTATGGATGCAAACAGATCATAGCTCAATAACCCCAATTCCTTTTTCTGGGCACCATAAACTTCAGCAGCCATTCAGTGGAAGTGGCCCCTACTAAAAGGGCCAAGGCATCCCCAAAGGTGAGGTTATTAGGGTTGGAATCTGATTAACATATTGCTAGTATCCATATATAACAGGGGGGAGGAGACCTGTCATCTAGGTCATACTCCTCCTGGGCAATGTCAGGTTCTGATCCATCTCTGAAAATGATGGGAGGGGAGTCCTTAGTGGCGATATTCACCTGATGAATGTCTAGCATGGTCCACATGCCAATCTTGCAGCAAAGTTAAGAAATTCTGGGTCAGCAGACAACAGTCTGGTGGATGGGTACAGGAGACTAGTGTATGTTCGGAATATGGCCTAAAAACTACATTGGACACTTGCCAGAAATGTTTAATTTTGGCCATGAATGGGAATCCTTCTGCACTTGGAATGCAGTCACTGTAGTCCACTAGTATCAGTGGAGACAAACCGTCCCTGATTAAGTCAGCAGCAAGCAAGGGAGAGAGACTGTGCGATAGTCCTTCGGCTCAGTCCAGAACATGAGATGTCCAACATGATTACCTCCCTCAGGGGTATCATCAGGACTAAGCAACTCTTTAGATGCTGGACCCAGGGCTGTTGTAAGCACCACCTCATTATCAATATCCCTGGAAGACCCTGGAGCACGCCCAGACCCCTGTAGACTAGGATGCAACTTTTAAGAAGAGATGCTGGGATGACTATCAGTAGCAATAAATCACCTCTGATAAACATTGCTAATTTTTTTCTACGTCAATGTGCTAGTACACAGTCTTCTAAATTTTTAGTCAAGAAGTCATAAAAAGAAGTTATGTCTTACCATAACGTTCCATCTGTGTTGTAGATCTTTGTTCATTCATTACCATTAGGATCTCTGTTCTGTCCTCGGAACCGATACGGCCGTTTCCAAGCTTGCGCCAGCTAAAAACTCTCAGCTAAGACCCATCCATAATGCCCCTCTCCTAGTTACTTCAGATAGAGCTTGCCAGCCCTTAGATAATAGATGAGTAATAGAAAAAAAATAGTGGGACGCTCTGTCTGAGCAAATGCCCTAACCAGGAGTTCCTAAAGTCCACCAGGAGTCCAGGCAGGGGGAAGGAGGGCAGGAAGTAATAAATGAATAAAGATCTACAACACAGATGGAACATTATGTTAAGACATAACTTCTTTATCTGATGTTGTAAATCTTTGTTTATTCATTACCATTAGGGCAGAGTCCTCAGCTACTGGAGTCCTGGGTGGCCCTAAGGAAGGAAGGAAGGATATTCCTGAGCACGACAGAACCAAAAGATGCTCGTCCTCTGGAGGCCAAATCCAATTTGTAATGAGATATATAAAGGTATGAGGTCTTGCCCAAGTGGCTGCTGTGCAGACATCATCCATAGAGGCTCTGGAATGGAATGCTATAGAAGTAGCCATAGATCTGGTAGAATGAGCGTTTATTCTGGAAGGTAAGGATAGCTTATTCTGTTGGTAAATAAAGGTAATGACGTTTCTAAGCCAGGAGGATAGTCATTTTGGAAACAGGTTTGCCCAACCTGGGTCCTACAAAAGCCACAAACTGTTTTCCTGAAAAATTTAGTCCTGTCCAAACAACAACGAAGCTGCCAATGCACATCAAGGATATGCAAAAGGTACTCCCCTCTCTGTTAGAATGCCGAGGGAAGAAAACTGGCAGGTCAATAGATTGATTAATGGAAAAGCCACAAATGACTTTGGGCAAGAAAGAAGGGTCAGTACGAAGGGACACCCTATCCGTGTGGAAGATCAAGTAAGGACTCGACACAAAGCCTGCAGCTCCGATACTCTTTCTGCTGAGGTAAGTGCTACTAGAAGTAAAGTTTTCCATGACAAAAATTGCAAATCACATGAATCAAAAGGCTCGAAAGGAGAATCTGTGAGAGACTGAAGTACCAAAGTCAAGTCCCAGAGTTCTAAGGGAAGCTTGACCGGAGGTTTAACATGTAATACTCCTTTCAAAAAGGTCTTGCATAGGCACGGTGACATAATTGAAGAATTATCAAGATCATTATGAAAATTGGCGATAGCTACTAAATGTACAGTGATCCTCAAAGCGGGGACTCCTGCATGCAAAACAGTTGTCAGGTATTGTAGGATCTTTTGAATAGGCATAGAGAAGGGTCTAAGTTCTGATCTTTGGGCCAAATAGAGAACCTAGTCCATTTACTAGAATAAACTTTCCTAGTGGAAGGTTTGTGTGAAGCCAGACGAAATTGACGAACAGGAGATGGGATGTCAGGCAGCCGGGCAATCATTGGAAGTGAAGGAACCAAACTGAGCTCGAGACTGTGCATGTTCGGATGAATCAGTCCCAGAGGATGAGATAACAGGTCTTGGGAATGATCCAGGATCCACAGACTGTGAATCAGATGAGGCCATAGGGAAGACCCAGTGGCCAATTGTGCATTAGAGCGTCTCTTGGTGGTTCTCCCTGAGGGGGGCTCACAGCAAAGTAGCTTCTGCATTTGTAATTTAGGGGGTGAAGCAAACAGGTCACAGCAAGGCTTGCACCAGTGTTGGAAGAGCCAATCTACTGTTACAGGGTTGAGGGACCACTCGTGAGGCATCAGGATGTTCCTGCTCAGATTGTCCGCAATAAGGTTGGAACTCCCGGGAATGTGTGTGTTGCTATAAGGAAGTGGTTGGAAGCTATCGCCCAGTGCCAAATCATGACTTCCCGACACAGGGGGTAAAACCTGGTTCTGCCTTGCTTGCTACCATACCAGATGACTGACATGTGGTCTCAATGAATTGCAATGGTCCCAGAGAGTAGGGACGCATGGAATGCTAGTAATGCTAGGAGAACTGCCCTCAGTTCCAGGACATTTATGTGCAAATTGGCCTCCATGGGGGACCAGGTGCCTTGGACAGTCTTTCCCTGGAAATGCCCCCCCACACCCTAACAGGAAAGAGTCTGTGGTCACAGTGGCTGTGGGAAGACAGAACGGTCGACACCAAAGATTCGTTTGTGGGTTCATCCATCATAACATTTCTTCCTTGCAACGGTTTAAAAGACGTAACATGTGGTCGAGTAGGTAAATTAGCAACAACCACCGTGCAGAAAAGAGCCACTGTAGGATTCTCATGTGCAGTCTCGCCAGTGAGACCAACATAATGGCAGCCGCCATGGAGCCCAAGAGTTGTACAAGACATGCTGGTACATAGGTCTGAGGAAGAAGGTCTTTGATTTGGTGCGTTATGTTCAAAAACCTGAGAGGGGGGAAGAGAAGCTTTACAAGATGTTGTGTCGAAGACCACTCCAATGAATTTGTGTCTTCGTTGGAGACACTGAGATTTGTCCTTGTTGACTGTAATCCCAAAGCGGAGAGCGAGACCTTGAGTACAAGAAGATTGCTGGTTGGAGGACTCTTCCTTAGCAGCTTTTCTATTTCTAAGGCTAATTCCCTCTGATTGGGTGGTATATCTAGGATAGGAGTTAAATTGAATGGTATTTGGTAGCCTCTGGATATTATTCTCTGCATCCAAACATCGGTAGCAATAAGATGCCAGGCTGGTAGATGCAAACGACCCCTGACTGCTTCCAGAGGAAAGCAATCGGGCCGCTGCTCAGGAGCGCTGGTAGGGTCTGCCAGAGAAAATCTCTAGCTCCCTGGTTACGTGGACCCCCCTCTACCCTGAACGCGACATGTTTCATATGAGTTGCCCCCTCTGCCCAGAGGGGATTGTTCACCATGAGCGCCACGAAAAGGCCCTTGGAATTTCTTGAACAACATTTTTCCTCCCTTCTGGTTCCTGGAGTAGGACCTCTGGAGGATGGAAAGGCATATGCCTACAGCAGACAAGGTCTTTCAGTCTTTCTCACTACATGCAAGTGTCTCGTACTTTTGGGTCTACAAAGTGCAGATTCGTCGACAGGTGCAATGACGAAGGAAGATTTAAAGGGGTCTGCAAAGTCACCCAACCGCATCCAAGCATTACCTCTCATGACAACACCTGATGGGCAGCTCGAGCTGCCCCTCGGTGGAGTGAGATGTCAAACGCATCGAGGAGTTAGAGATGGATTCAAGGGTAGCTACCTGCGAGGCGACAGTATCACGCACCTCATCAGGCAGTACCCCACCAGAGACGGAGACATTTCGGAAATTAGGTCTCTTTGGAGGCGAGTAAAGTGTGCCAGATAGAACAGCGACCAAATGGCAAATGTCGGTGAAGCATAGGTCCATTTCCCTAGTCTGTCCATGGTCCGGGACTCTCTGGAGGATGAACAGTGAAACTATCTTCTGCCAGTTACCGCTTGGTGGCTGTCGCCACAACCATAGAATCAACTGTCAACTGCTAGGACCAATGGGGCTGGTCTTCAGGTGTAGATAAAATTTTTTTGTTTGACCTCTGAGGGACAGGTTCTATGTTATCCGGGGCCTTCCAGGCACGCTGCACAACGAGTTTAACAATGTCATCTGCTGGTGGAGTCACGTAGGAAGTAGATGGCTGGGCACGGAAGGCCTGCAGAATACAGATTCCTCAGAAGAAGGGTTATAGGACTTTCAGTCTCCCCGCTGCTTGAGAATTTCGAGAATGTCTCCCCGCTGCTTGAGAATTTCGAGAATGTCTCCGAATGAGATGTCTGGGGAAGACCGTGGGGACCCTTCCCCCTCATCACAATCAGGGTCTTCGGCAGGAGCAGCTCGTGATATCTGGCTGCCGGACTGCAGCCCTCCCACCTAGAAAAACACACAAAAAAAAATCTTTAAAACTAAAAAACAAAACTGGGAAAGAAAAAAAAAAAAGCACAAGTCCCGACTCTGTGCATGCGCAGAGGCATTTGAAGACTTCAGACTGCCTTTATCAGCAGTCTGGATAGAGAAACACAGGTACCCAGCAATCACTGCTGCAAGTGCACCCAGGAATCAGTGCAGTGACGACCGCAAAGAAGAGGTGGTCCGGACTGCTTTGGCTGCAGGCAGACCCAATGAGGAGAGAGGTGAGCTGGAAGACCCAATGAGGACGGAGAGAGGTGAGCTGCTCTCGCGGGACATATTGCGCGGGCTGGATTTCTCTGTTTCACGGGCGGGTTTGGTCGCTGGATTGCTCCATTTTGCAGGCAGGTTTGGTCACTGGCTGGATTCATTCAGGAGGTAGGTGGTCGCTGGAGTGTGTGTGGGATTCATTCAGGAGGTCGCTTCGTTCGTTGAGACATGCAGGAGGTCAGTCGCTGGAGTGTGTGTGTGTGTGTTTGAAATGCCCCAGTTACTATATACTGGTGGCTAGAGAGAGCAAATGGTGGTGGATAGAGATACTCAGGCTTGAACCCTGTACCTTGGATGCAGGTGGCAAGGACGTGAATTCCCACTCCACCACCATTTCTAAAATAATTTGCAGATTTTTGCCTCATATTTGTTCTGTTCCTCAAAATCTGTGGTTTCTGTAGCTACATTTTTCCTTGCAAAGACTGTAGTGTAGTGGTGCACTGGTAGCATTGCTGCCTAACAGCTACAGGTTCTCTGGTTTGATACTTGGAGTGCCTTCTGTGTGAAATTGTTCTAGCAGTTGTCTTAAGTTTATAACATGGATATTTGAAATGTATCCCTATTTCTGGGACTGTATTCCCCCATTATTGGCTTTGTCCAGGTATTTTGTGCTAAGGTTGAGAGTTATCTATGGTGAGAACTGTATTCATTGAATGTTTGGGGGCTGTATCCCCCCCCCCCATTACTGGCTTTGTCCACATGTTTTTTGCTAAGAGGTTGAGAGCTATAGTGAGAACTGAATTCACTGAATATGTTTGGGGGCTGTATTCCCCCCCATTATTGGCTCTGTTCAGGTGTTTTGTGAAAGAGGTTGACAACTATGTTGAGAACTGAATTTGCTAAATGGTAGCCATTTAAGTTAGTCTTCCTCTCTTTTACAAAACAGCTGATTTGTCATAGTGGTATGTTTCTCTGACTGTTTTGCACAAGGTCGCCTGGGTTAAAGACGTGGCAGTGAAATGTATGGTGGTAACACAGCATTTTATTCTAGCAACTTTCCAACATTACACAAGCAATGTTTAAAATGTGTCCCTGGTTTTTGGGCTTTTGCCCCCCCCCCCCAATAAATTTCGGCTTTTTCCAGATTTCTTGTGCTGCAAAGTTCAGAGATACAACTGCGTGTAGAGTAGATTTTACAAGGAGCTGAGAGCTGCAGGGGAACAAAACTTTACTGCTGCTTATTCTAAGTCTGCTTGCATTAGTAGCACAACAGGCACTTGCTTTTGATGCAGAAGGCTGTGGGTTCTACTCCCACAGTAGATAGATGCAATGCTGATACTGTACTGTGTTGTAAAGTGGGTGGATGCTGCAGTCCTTTTTGGCAAAGATACCTAGAGTAGTAACTATGAACCTGAACCTGTTTATCAGTTTGCCATGCAGTCTCTATTGCTATATTACTAGCTTATCATTTTTTTAATGCATGCAACATAGGCAATTTATTCCTCAAGGGCAACAGGCACTTGATTTGTAGATGAATAAACAGTGACACAAAGTTGTTTGCTAGCAGCAACCTCTTTATTGTTAGATTTCTTTAATGTGGAATTATTTAGATGACTTTTACTACTTTAGAGATTGTGCATATTTACCGATACTGGTGGACTGTAGAAGGTTGAGTAGACTTTTATGATGGAAATGTTCTGAATTGGGTAGTTTTGTCATTGGTGCATGCATTTTGTTTCATTGTTTACTGGAAAAATGTTCAAAACAATAAATTTAAAATGCAGTCTAACAACTGTACTGTATTGTACAAGGAATATAATTTAGTAGAATCAGGAAGGTGTATCAAAGAGCACATGTATGTTTCATGTGCAAGGGGCCTATGATTTGAAAACAGCCCAAAATCAATCTTTATCTGCCACTGGCAAAATGTATTTTCTTTGAATGTGGGTTTCAATGCTGTTTCATTGAATGTGAGTTTCAAGGGCAGAGAAGATTTTAATGCTAAGCCTGTTTTCATTGTGAGACTGTGTTGCTTTGTTTAGCAGATGTCTTAGGTGTTTGTGCTGTAAAATGCAAAATAAAACTTTCAAATGAAATCCAAATCATCATAGAAGTAAAGCAGTATGCACATTGTAAACCCTCCATGTTTTCTTCCAAAATTGCTATTTTGAGGAGGGATTATTAGGGGAAGAGCAACATTTTGAGCCAAATTCGGGGACAGTTGAGAGGTTTGGCTCCCTTTGGCACCCTCGGTTTGGAAGGTGGCTTAATGGCGAAGGTTTCTGCCTTACAAACACAAAGTGCAGGGTTTGAGTCTTACAAGGGATAATTGGCTAGGCTTAAAATGGCTCGCAAGGGCAGTTAGCTTAGTACTAAACTATGAACATTAGTGTTTATGCTAAATGGAGTGAAATAGCCAAGTAATGGATCATTGGAATGGCTGCAGGGGGGGAGGGCTCCATTCGACCATGATTTTGTGAGGGGGAAGGGCAGCAAACTCAAAGGCAGCCCCAGCTGAACTATACCTCCCAACTGTCCAGAGTTTCACAGAATGAATAGATTTTTGCTTCTTATTTTTGGTTTGTTCCTCATAATTATTTGTGGTTTTCTCATTTAGGAATTAAGTCACTAAATAATGACACTGAGTTTCAGACTTCATAACCTTCAGAAAAATGCATGCTAAAGTAAGACCTGTTCTATCAACTGTCTCAGTTTATACAAGAGCAATTTTTAGTACTGTTTATGTGTTCCCCCAATATATTTGGCCTTGTCCAGATTTATTGCACTAACAGGTTGAGAGGTACATGCAAATAAATTCCTTTATAGAATTAGGCATAGCCAAACCTCTCAACTGTCCCCGAATTTGGCTCATAATGTTGCTCTTCCCATAATAATCCCTCCGCAAAATAGCAATTTTGGAAGAAAACATGTAGGGTTTACAATTAAGAAATAACTGTAATAATCAGAGTTATAGATTACTTTTATTTCAGAAATGCATGTAGATTATTTTATTTTGTCAGCTGCTCAAGTTAGCAGTGCTATTATTAAAAAAGTGTCCCTTCTTTGACAGGTTCTCAGCTGTATTGTGTGGCTATTTTATATTTTTGCATCACATTTTTGGTCCATTTTTCATAAAATTGTTTTTTTTTTTTTTTTGGCAAATTAGTGGTAAATCATTAAAGACTGAAGTTAGAAAATAATGACAGACATTTGAGTTTCAAATTTCATATCCTTCAGAAAATTCATACCAATGCAAGTAATTTATTTTTTCATGCCTCTCAACCTTTTTGTTTACATCTAGATATTAAGTAAGCTGTCAAGATGCCAATGCATTGAAATATTTTTATTCTTTTATACATTTGTCTTGATTGGACTCTCATAATGAGGGTTTGGCACCCATGAAAATATTATATTATCTTTCTAAGTTTATAAGAGCAACATTTAAAAATTGTCCTTATTTTTGTGCCTTTGTCCCACTTCTATGTATGGCTTTGCTCGGAGGGTGAGAGGTAGGACAAATGTGTCAGGGCCATCACAGTCAGCCAGAGACATTTCAAATTGTGACATACTTGTTGCACCCCACTCCCCCATGTAGTGATTCTGGATGTGTCCAAGCAAGGCAAGGGAGCAGTTATGCAGTGTAAATGTGCAGGGTACCCCCCCATCCAAGGTAGAGTACTACAGTGGCTTTTCATCTGTTCTTGATTTTGCAGAATGGTCTGGTTTCTGTCATATTTTTGTACTGTTGATTTATGCTTATTACTCAGAAAGTGCCTGTTGCTCTGTGTCTTTGTGTTTTAAGTAGCAAAGCTTTAATGACCATCAGGTAAGCTTGTCTGAGATCATAACATGCAAGTAAGCTTTAATAAGCCTGCCAACATTGAAGCCTTTCTGTTGTTGCCATGCAGAGAATACTTAACTAGATAATGCATAAGCGTTGGGTATTGAAATGCATATGACAGTATTTGTAATAAAGGACAGGATTACATTATTTTAAGAAGCTCATTACACTTGTTGGAGACTTCCAGTGATCTGAGGGTTTTACCCGTAAACTAAACAGAATGCCATTCATGTGTGGTCCATAACCTGTACAGTAATCCTTTAAGCAATGTATCTTGAGCTTGTTTGCTTTTCATTTTTTACTTTGATCATGTTTTCCCCATGAAACAAGTAGATAGTTGTCAGGCAGCAGGTCTTTTTTGGAGAAGAAACATTTTTACAAGTGGGGGCATCACAGAGATTGCTACTTTCAGCATGTTACTTGGTACTTTAATAAAGCTGAATATAAATTATAATTAAAACTGCAGTGCAAGGAGAAGCGGTTTGAGTTGAGTGCTGCTTGTTTTTCTTATACTTGATTTTGACTGGCATTCCAGTAATGTATTTAAAAAGTAATTTATTGTTTCATGCCTCTCAACCTTTTTGTTTACATCTAGATATTAAGTAAGCTGTCAAGATGCCAATGCATTGAAATATTTTTATTCTTTTACACTTCATTTGTCTTGATTGGACTCTCATAATGAGGGTTTGGCACCCACGGCAGCATATTTAATTAAAGTTTTAGTTTTTGTGGTTTTGAGCATAGCTCCTCCCCTTTCTACTTGTCCACACCCCCTTCCCATTGACCCCACCCATTCAGCTATCTCCTGCAGCCCCCCTTTGATTTGAAGTCACCAGCCGCCACTGGTCTTCGGTGACAGATTCCTCTGGTGAATCAAGGTGCTTCCTCTTGCACCATTTCTTCCGTGGTGGCTCCTCAGTGGGATCTTCTGAGGACGACTCTGGAGAAGGGGTTCCCTTCAAAGAAGGTTCTTGTGACCCTCGTGCCCGGGGTCTTGAAATAGAGGGTTGGGAGAGGTGCAAGCTGGTGGAGGGTTCTCATACTGATGTCATCGGTGCTGACTGCGAGTCCACTACCTGTACAGCAGGCCCACCTGAGGAGGGATGGAAGTCCGGAACCGGGAGGGACAACCTCTGAACCGGGGTCACACCTCGCCGTAAGGAGCCCACCTCCAGGTGAGGAACTTGGAGAACTGAAGCCGGAGCTGTGTACATAGACGGCGCCAGTGAGAAAATAGGCGCCGGGCTAGGTACCAAGGTACAGATGTCCAAGCACTGCTTCGGAAGAGCATCAGTTCCACTGGAACTTGCCGATGCAAGGGTGGACGGTGCCGACAGGGAAAACACTGCTGTCGGAACAGAGACAGTATGCACCGGAGTAGAAGTATCTTGTCCTTGGCAGGTATTCGCGTTTTGGAGCAGACTGAGCCAAAGAAACTGTTGGCACCTTGGCTGGGGATGGTGCCAAAGCAGGTACAGTCATCGGAGCCGATGTCTGATCCAACGACCGCACCGGTCAGTGGTGCCAATGTCAGAACCGAAACAGCAGTACCGAAACATGGATGGCACTGAGGGAGAAGACACGGTGTCGAAGAGATTTGCGCTGAGAGCACCGGCGAAGCACGGAGCCAACTCTGTTCTGTAACAGACAGAGATGCAGGAACCGAGTGACTCTGTTTGTCACTGTGTTTTGGAGGGGGTGAGACCTCCAACCCAGACAGAGCCTCTGAAAAATGTGTTTTGAGTAATCCTTTTAAGATGAGTTTATTTTTACGTTCTGCTAGTGTACAATTACTAAAAACTAGCACAAATGTCACAGTCAGCTTTAATATGATCCACGCCCAAACAGTAGACACAACAAACATGTGTATCAGAGTTAGCATCTTGCGTCCAAACTTGTCACACTTTTTAAATCCCAACTTAGCTTTGCTGGACATAGTAAGGCAACAAGGCTAGCCTATAGAAAAATTAAGGGAGAAAATACTAATGTTATTTTGAAAAAAAAAACAAAAAAAAACAAAAAACAAACAAACACTAGTAAAAAGGAAAGGCCTGTCAAAGACAGGAGAGAGGGACAGTACCAATAAAGGTAAAAAATTTAATTACCAAGGAAAAGGGTACGAAATAGGCCTAGGTTACAGGGGACAGTGAGAAAAGGCTAATGACCAAAAATTATATAATTTTGAAGAAAAACTGTCTTAAAATTAACAATTTTCTACTTCGCTTTGAGAGAGATGGCTAGCACGTCTGACTAGGAACGTGGCAAATGAGATCTGAATGATTAGAAGAGCATTATGGGTAGGTCTTAGCTGAAAGTATCTGGCTGGCATGAGCTTGGAAACGGCCATATCTGTTCCGAGGATGGAACAGAGGTACTAATGGTAATGAATAAACAAAGATTTACAACATGAGATCAGATGTTGCAAGTAGCTATACTGCAATCAAAAATAATACAAATGCGCACACACACACTTACTTGTGCCCATCTTTGAGGTCAATTTGCCTTTTGCAAGCAACTTTTCTTGTCTGGCATCCCCAGACCTTTGTACAGGAATGCCAACACACCAGCAGATGCAAAAAAAGGCCAAAGTTATCACTTAAGACAACAATGGCAGAAAAAAGGATAATACCATCTCCAAGGGTACTTAACCTGTGCTTTTCAACTTGTGGCCTGGCCCATGATGAGCACCCTGATGGACTGTACCATGCAGCAAAAAAGAATGGGAGATGGCCATTATACATCGACATTTATACAGAAACAAGGTGATGTCCAGAGGATGGAAGTACTAAAGTCAGCATGGGTTATAAATCTGGCATGCAGCAGAGACTGCTGAATTTAGGAACAGCAGCAGTGACATACAAAAAGAACGTCAACATTCATATGTCACATCTTCCTTTTGATGTTAAGAGTACTACTGTAGAAAGCATGAAAGGCAACTACGATTCTTGGAACAGCAAGACTAACTGTGCTAACAGGGAATATACACTAAATCAAAGACTGCAATACCTTGTAGCATTCCCCATACTCTGAACTGTAAACAGGGGTGGGCAGCAAAGCCCATGTGCGAAAATCATCAGCTCTCAAGAGTTGCTGTACTGCCATTAATACTACTCTTTCTACTTTTTAACATACACTTTTCATAGCAGCACGAGTGTCAAATTTTAATGTCTGTATGTCAGACTTGGGACATACCGTTCTCTAAATCTAGAAGAGAAGAGCTAGAGAAAGGGCCTAAAAGATGAAAGCCAGTCATAATAGTTCATTTCTAAGGAAGATCATCTGTACCACCACATAATTTGAATGCATTCTTCTATCATACCTTAGTCTAGTAATTAATAGGAGGGACACTTTACTTGAAGATCAGAGATAGATGATGTCCTGCAAATTTTTTTTTTCAATAATTTGGCTAATAACTCAGCCCTATACTTTAGCAGGCCAACTATTTAAAGTAAGCACAGGAAGGACATTTGGGCCATGTCAGGCAAAAACAAAGCAAGGAAGGCTCTATGTAAAATTTGCTCTCCACATTAAAGACAAGTATTTCTCTTAGTGAACATCTAATACATAAATCCAATCACCGTTTTTTATCGTTTCCCCAATGGGACTCCACTTTGGAAGTGATCTGGCACAGACTGGTTGATGTACTCTACATACTGGATACCTTGGGCTCTCAAAAAATTGTAAACATGGTGCTAGCCAACGACCTTTACAGCTCGACATTTTGATGTCAGGGACAGGGCCATCCACTGGGCCTGGAAGTAGAGGAGAGAAAAGTTCCCGATACTCCGGCTAGCCAAGAGCTTCCACAGCAAAGAAATACCATGTTATTACTGAAACAGTGAAGCATGATCACCACCACCTCTTCAGCCCACACGCTTGCTGCAGAACTTGAATCCTTAAATATTTCTATATTCCACACACACAGACACGCACACGTGTGTGCATATGCATATATGGGGCGGGTGGCAGTGGCATGACATGGCAAAATTCTACCAAATGTTGTTCAAGCAACATATTTTCACTGGGCTCAGAAACTTGAGGTTGGGATAGGTGGGACAGGACATAACGTCTGCCAGCAGGCAAAGACCCACCATTCTCGTATACAAAGGCTTCTGCAACGTGACCACTCCCATTAACCGTAAAAATTGACCTATTCAAGAAGGAATCAAGAACATTTGGAATCTGGCCAATATCTACACCATACCATAGTGTTCACAAAACACAAGCCACAGATGGTGTTACATAAAAAGAATTTACCTGTAACTGCATCTAATGAATGCAACTCCCTACACGTAAACTGAATAGAATGAATAATACGCAAATAATGCAGACATTAATATACTTAACATTTAAAAGTACCATCATCCAAAAACGGAAAAACACTATCATTTAGACATGCTGCAAAGAAACTGCTTTGCCTGGATTACTCAGCCTCCACTGAAAATGTTCAAACTGATCAAGAAGTTGTCAGGAAGCAATGATGAGGCCTGAAAACAAAAAAAAAAAGGTGTCAAAAGTTCATAGCTTTAAGCAAGAATACCATTTTGTATAAATGTACTTTTCACTGCCCCCCCCCCCCCTTATATGAAGCCCAGTGCTCACAGTGATGGTCCTATTGACTCACTTCATGTCCTCATCCCACAGAAGTACATCAGAGCCATTCAGGATGTGAACAGCAGTAGGTTTTAATCATTGGACACGTTTAATCAGCAGGTATACAACACCAACAACCTATACATGATTCCTGTAACAAAGCAGTATCAGTCATTCTAGCCTTGGAATAGCCAAGTTGCACTGATTTGGGAACATTATACACCTGCTCACTGACCCTAAAAACAATTACACTTAATATTCACACTGAATATCAGGCATGACAGTTTGTGCAATCACTCATTTATTTTGGACAGCTGACAAGACTTACCAGTGCTTAAAAACATTAGTTTATTTAGTTTATTTATTTATTTTACATTTGTTGACCAGGCTAGTCTAGCTGGATACATGTCCATTTTCAGTAGAGGCCCGGGGAGAAAAGCTCCACAATACAAATGGGTTAGTAAAACCAAGTGTTGTTATACATTCAAATAAGAAACATTATACAAAAGTAGGTGTTACAGAGAAAAAACTGGTTCATAAGTATTACTAGCAAAAATACTTTACAATACTGAAAATAAGCAAGAATATTTTTTTTTTTTTTTTTTTTTTTTTAAATTAAGGGTGAATATAAAGGTTGAGAAAATAGAAAGTTTTAGTCAGGGTTTGTAAAGGACAGAGCTAATGAGAATTAAGCACAGGTTTTAGCTGCTTTTTGAAGGTTCAAACAAATACTATACTAACCTAGAAAAAGGTTTGAGGGGGTGAAAAAGAGTAGAGGGAATAATAGTTTAGTCAGGGTTTGTACAAGGACAGAGCCATTGAGATTTGTGCAGAGTTTTTAGCTGCTTCTTGAAAGTTGGTAGAGAAGTAATAGTGGTAAGTTCACTTGGAAGCTTGTTCCAGATAGGTCCAATACAGTTGGCGAACAAACAGTCTCCAGCTTTGTTGTTGGATTTATAGGGTGCTGCTAGTAGCTTTGTAGCGGAGCGCAGGGACGATAGATTTTTATACGGAGTAATAAGGGTACTAAGTATTGTGGTATTAGAAGGTTGATAGAAGATTTTGTGGGTGATGGTAAGTTGCTGTAGTCGTATTTGATTTTGTAGTTCCAGCCAGCCTAGTTGTTTAAGATTAGAGCAATGATGGGTTCTAAAAGGGGCTCCTGTGGCAAATCTTGTAATATTATTATAAGATAGAGCTAGTTTATTGAAATTAGATTTTGATAAGTTTGTAAAAATAAGTGAGGCATAAAGAAGGGTAGAGAGCAAGTGTGTTTGAGCTAAAGTACTTCTGGCTGAGGTAGCTAGGAAGGGTTTGAGCCTGTAGAGAGATCCAAGTTTTCTGTTGACTGACTTGATGGTTAAGTTAATATGGGCATCAAAGTTGAGATTATGGTCTATTGTGACACCTAAAAGTTTGGTAGTTGAGTCAGGGGATATTATTGTGCCATTGTTCAACATTATATCGAAGGTAAAGGTCAAAGATTTCTGTGATGGTATAAAAAGTAATAATTTAGTCTTTTTGGGATTTAGTAAGAGGCCATGCTGATAGAACCAATTTTCAGCTGCTGTGAAGACTTGTTGTGTAATGGTCTGGAGCGTAACTGGGGAGGATGCTGAACATATCAGAGTTGAGTCATCGGCATATTGTATACATATGGATTGAGGAAGGGACATATTTAGTTTGTTAATAAAAATAGAAAAGAGGAGAGGTCCCAGTATTGAGCCTTGTGGCACTCCAATTATGATGGGAAGAGATGATATTTGATTATCCCAAAGAACTGCTTGTTGTCTCATTTTCTAAGTAGGATTTAAACCACTGGATAGCTTGACTGTCCAAGGCAAATGATTCGAGGAGGTTTAGTAAGAGGGAATGGTTGACCATATCAAAGGCCTTAGAGAGGTCTAAGAATAGTGCTGAGGACAGCAGGTTGTTCCGATTTTTATTAATATGGTTTGTGAATGACAAGAGTGCTGTAGTAGTGCTGTGATAGGGTCTAAAACCATGCTGGCAGTCTGCTAGTAGGTTGTTTTTGAGAAGAAGGTCAAGTAGTTGACGATGTATACATCTTTCCAAGATTTCAGCTAAAGGAGAAAGTAAGGCTATAGGCCGAAAGTTAGGGAGCTCGAAAGAGTTACCGCCCTTGTGAAGAGGAATGATATGAGAGACTTTCCAGAGGGTTGGAATAAAGCCTTCAGTTATGGTTCGATTAACTAAGATGGAGACTGGAAGGGCAATTACTTTGGCTGCAATTTGTAGGTATTCAGCTGGGAGGAGGTCAGCTGAGGGGGTACAAGGTTTGAGTTTGGTAAGAAGAGTAAAGATAAGATCAGTTGACACTGGTTGCAGTTTTGAAAGAGGGGGGATTTTTGTTGAGGCAATAAGGTGTTGGCGTGGACTGTGGAGAAAAAGTTGAAGCAAGAGTGGTGACAGTGTCTGAGAAAAATCTGTTGAAAGTATCAGCGATTTGGTTAGGTGTGCTCTGAGTGAGGTTAGAAGGAGTGGGTGTTTTAGAGTTACCTGGATGTAGTAGTTTATTGATACTTGTCCAGAATTTGTGAGGGTTTTGGTGTTGGGTATGTTGGAATTTCCAATAATAATTTCTTTTATCAAGGAATATAAGTTTCTTTGTTGCATTCCTAAGTTGTTTAAAGGTTTGGTGGTCAGCTGGGTTTTTAGTACTACGCCATTTGGCCCAGGTTCTATTTCTATGCAACATTTTTTGTTTGGTTTCTTTTGTTAGCCAAGGAGCAGGCTTTGCTTTGGTTTTAATTAATCTAGTAGGGGCATGGAGGTTGAGGATTTGAAGGAATTTGTTGTTAAAGTATGAGACTGCATCGTCTAGAGGTAAGTATTTTAGGGGAGACCATTTGCATGCTTTGAGTTCTAATTGGAAGTTAGTTTGGTTGAAATTGCTTTTGTTCCTGCTAGTTCTAACTTGAGTATTATTGGAGATGGGGATTTGTTGTCTGATGATAAAAGTGATTAAATGGTCACTGATATTATCAGGTAGTGTGCCTGTAGTATAAATCATAGAGCTGCTATTGACTAGAATCCAGTCAAGGATGCTTTGTTTGGAGCTGGTTTTGTTAATTTGAGTGGGGACAGTAATGGTTTGATTAAAGCCATAGAGGTTTATGTGAGAAGTGGGTTTTTGGGAGATACAGGAATTCCAATCAATATTAAAGTCACCTAGAAGTATAGTTTCCTGAGGGAAGGAGTTTGAGAGCCAGTGCAGTAAGTTTTCAAGGGTATTAATATTGTTACCTGGGGGGATATAACAGCAAATTATATAAATGGATTTGTTAATATTAATTTGTAGTTTGGTGATTAAGATTTCACTATTGTTTTGTAAAGGTGGTTTTGTATCTAGTAGGGTAACCAGTAGTTCAGTTTTGTAAAGTATAGCTACACCTCCATCCTTTTTGGTGTGCCGGTCAAGTCTAATTATGTTATATCCTGGGGGTAGTATGTCATTATCCTTGGTATCTGCTTTTAGCCAGGTTTCCGTTAGGCAAAGGATATCAAAGGAATATAGGTCAAGGAGGGCAAGCATTTGTGTTGTTTTATTGTTTAGGCTGCGAATATTTAGGTGGGCTATTTGGAAAGAGTTCTGATTGGGGGTATGAATTGTAGAATTAGCTCGATTTACTATGGGGATGGCAGGCTGGTGATTATTTGGTCCGGGATTGGGATGAATGTCACCATATAGGAATAATAGCTTCTGTTGACTATGTAGGTATTTGGAAGGTTTGGAAGAAATTGAAAAAGGTTTCTTGTTTAGAAAAAAATTGATACGAGTTGCTCTATGGTAATGAGGCATAAGGTAGGAAGATGATGAAGTTATATTGATGCGTGGTTGTGAGATATGGAGAGAGTATAAAGTAGTTTGTTTTAGTGCTAGTTGAGATTCAAATAAGTTTGTGTTTTCAGAGAAGGTCAGGGAGTAAGCAAAGAGAATAGTGTTTAGGAGTAGGAAGGAGGAGAGTAGGATGTTATTTTTAGAAATGTGTGGGTTATACATAGTGAGAGAAAGTGTATATTAAGAAACAGTAAATAAGTAGGTATAATGAAGGGGAGTAAATGGTGAGTAGTTGATTTAAAGGAGGGAGTTATTTAGAAGAAGAAAAGATAAGAGTATTACTAAGTGGGCGGAGTTGCAAAATGCTTTAATTAAAGGGGTATAGCTATAGGTTGATGGAGTGGGGGGTGGGGCTATTGAGCTATAAGTCTAGGACCCCTGGGGGTGGGTGGGAATTGGGGGTAGGGTAGGGGAGCGGAGTGAGCCCGCAGGGCAAACGGAGCGGGTAGAGCAAAGGAGGAGGAGAGCCAGAAGCTAAAGAAAAGAAAAACAGTCAGTTCGTTTGGGATCACTCCCAGGGTCAGGTAAGCTATCCTAGAGAAGGACAGTAGTAAGATGTAAATAAGGTAGAACAGAGAGACTTAAAGGGAAATTAGGAAGGTGAAGACAGAGTTAAAGTATTGGAGAGAACGAATTACTAGAAATACGGGGTCAAAGTGGGGAGGGCAGGAGGGGCTAATCGGGTAAAGTAGGGTAAACTAGTAGTAAGATAAGAGAACTGGGTAGGAAAAAAGTTCCTTAATTGTAGAGAGTTTGGGAGAGCAGGGGTCAGGAGAAAGCCTCAGAAGGGAACAATAACACTACGAGGGAATAGTTACAAGAACCTAGTTTAGGATGTTTCTCTATGTAAGGGAATTCCAAATAGGGAAAGAAGAGAATCCTATACTGCCATCTAGTGGCCTTGGATTGGAATTACTACCCTAGATTGTAAAAGTACTAGGAAAACGGGCACAGGTTAACAGGTGGTCAGGAGAAAAAAAAAAAAAAAAAAAAAAAAAAAGAAAGATAGGACTGTGGCACGCTGCTGGCAGACTCTAGGCAGAGCCCTATCCTAGGACAATAAACCACCATCCAGTGGCTCAATAAAATTCATTAAGTAGACAGGAGCAATAGACAGTACATACATGCAGCAGTCCTTAGGGAGGGTGCTGTATAGGGTTCCGTGAAAGAACTGGTATTCCACTTTAGCTTGAGGAGCTTCAAAGGAGGGTAGTCCACTAGGCAGGTGGTCGCAGCCGGAGAGGACTAGGAAATAGTACAGTGGACGAGATGCAGCAGTCCTTAGGGAGGGTGCTGTATAGGGTTCCATGAAGGAACTGGTATTCCACTTTAGCTTGAGGAGCTTCAAAGGAGGGTAGTCCACTAGGCAGGTGGTCGCAACCAGAGAGGACTAGGAAATAGTACAGTGGATGAGCTACGGCCAGGCCAGCAGCATGCAAGACGGGTAGATAGTCTAGGGAACAGTCCTTTATAAGAGTAACTGCACTAATCAATAGCTGCACATTATGCAATTTGAAAACTATACAACACTATATTAGCTGAAAACTTCAGCCACAAAATATATCCTGCAAGACAGACTTACAGAGCTAATAAGCAAACCTATCTGCATATGTAACTTGTTTCACAAAAAAAAAGAAGTTATGTACTTACCATAACGTTCCATGCGAGTTCTCGCCTTTATTCTCACTGATGGGTTCAGAGCTGATCCTCTGCTCCGACACGGCAGATAGCAAATATATATATATATATATATATATATATATATATATATATATATATATATATATACACACATATATATATATATATATATATATATATATATATATATATATATATATATACACACACATATATAGATATATATATATATATATATATATATATACATATACACACACACACACACACACACACCCTTTTATTTATTTCTACCGTGAACACTTCCCGAAGGGGAAGAAGAAATATTGAATAACCAGGATGGAAGAAATATTGAATAACCAGGATGGTACTAGCCTCTAAGTCAACGGTCAGCCAGGAGGGGGAAGGAGGGAGGGACGTGAGAATAAAGGCGAGATAAACAACTCACATGGAACATTATGGTAAGTACATAACTTCATGATGTGAAGTTGTTAAATCTCGCCGTTTATTCTCACTGATGGGTAGAGTCCCTAGCACCCTCAATCTTGGTTTGCTCATGGAAGTATGTTTTTCAGTACCGTGGAACCAAAGGAAGACCTGTCGCTTGTAGCCTTATCTCAACTCTTGGGTGG